>NW_016161896.1:15505-36663 GCF_001687245.7 Rhagoletis zephyria | reverse complement strand
AAACAAGTAAGAAAGTCTAAGTTCGGGCGGAGCCGGACATTAAATACCCGGCGCAAATACTAAATATATGATGTTCACCTTTCCGAAAGCTACCGCTACATGGTAAGCCAGGGTGTATCAATTTTGAGTAAATTAGCGCAGTTTTTGTATTTCTGAAAATTACCGTTATATGGGAGGTAGGCGTGGTTATTGTCCGATTTTGCCCATTTTCAATACCATCCGTCCTACGCCCGAAAGAAGTACACGTACCAAGTTTCGTTAAGATATCTCAATTTTTACTCGAGTTATCGTGTGCACAGTCGGACGGACAGACGGACGGACGGACGGACGGACAGACAGTCACCGCTTAATCGATTTCTCTGTTCATCCTGATCATTTATGTATACATTTGTCTATATCTATCTCGATTCGTTTTGCCTGTTATGTGTATGTGAACAAAGTTATAATACCCTTGTGCACAAGTGCGCTCGGGTATTAAAAAACCTGCTAAATCCACTTCAATTTTGAAAATACAAAAACTAAAACCTGCTAAGTTAGAAATTCGCCAATAAAACCATAAAAACGTAATTTTTTCATTCATTCTAGATTAGGGCCATAGAACGTCGCGCGATTAACAAACTATATGTAGGATTTGCCCCTTAGACTAAGAGTTAAAGATATATTTAGTTTTTTGCCTCTACAGTAAAATATGTTTTTTGGTCGTTAGCAGGTTTACACTCTAAGGCGACGATATACGCCTTAAACAATTATGAAATATTTGCTTTTAAAAACTTGAAATAATCTTTTTGCTATAAACATTTAATTTACGCATGTAAAACTAATCTTATTGGAAGTTTATTCCAAAAACTCCTCTAGATCAGAATAAAAGTAGGTACAAATAGGAATAGGTGAAAAGAGCAAAGCAATCTGATTTTTGGTTTTGGTTGTTGTAGGTGGTCTGAAATTTTTTTTTTTGTGAATGTCTGGCTCATTATACATATAACACCGTGCGGTAGTAAATTTTACACACAAAAATTAATATATTCGCGAAACCATGGGCCAAATATAGTAAAATTGCATTTTTAGTTGTTCACTCTGACGCCAATAATTCAAAAATTATATAAAAAATTCAGTGAAATGTCCTTAGAAGTATCTGTTCCAAATTTAAGAGGAAATTCTGTAGAATTTAAGCGGATTCAATTTTTTGGTTCATAAGGACTGGTAAGTATTGAAAATGTCCTTTTAACATTGTATCCCTGAAATTTCGCAATATTTGTTTTTAAAAAATTTATATGTTAAGGACTTATATAAACTCGATTACATCCTCGAATTTGGTCGTTCTAACTTTACCAGCTTAAAAAATTACCTAAAAGTCAACAAACTTTCGTACAAAATTTCAACCTTTTTTAAAAATTCTAAAAAATCAAGCGTAATTTTTAACCATTAGTACTTTATTCTACTAGAATTCAATGGGCTACAAAACTCTCTATCTAATTAAAAATTCGAATTTTTACGAAGATATGTTGATTGTTTTTTGTAAAATGCATAAATTTTTAAAGCAGTGTCACTCGAACTGGTACATTTATACAGATTTTCGCATTTTTATATTCGGCTATTGGTACAAAATAAAAAAAATGGGAAAATTTTTTTTTAGTTAAAAGATTGGTACAATATAGCAATCTTCTATTGAAAAATTCCAACAAATTGTTTTTCGTGATTGGGATAAAGGAATATATTTGGGTCAATATTTGCACCAAATTTCGGCAAATACCCAATCGTGTGACACTGCCTTTAGACTTGTATTTATACGGCTGTTGTTAAAGAATGAAGTATAAAAAACTTACCAGGATGAAATAACAACAAAAATAATGTTTCAAAACTTGTCAAAATTTGGTGCGGTTATATTTTTTGTCACGACTGTACATAAGTTGACTATGATTACTCGGCCGTGCAATCATACTAGCATAATGCTACTAATATTTGACTTACAAACAAAATACGGGCAGGAATTTCAAAATTTCAACCCTGTTTGTGTGAAATATTTCCTTTTTATCAGTACTTTTCTTTTAATCAATCTATGTTGAAATAAAAGTTAAAATAAAAAAATATTTTGTGGGAACGAACCCGCCTTCTTCCCCGAAAAAAATCATGGCTACGGGCCTGAGTACTAGTATAGATACTTTTCTAAAAAGTTCTATCACTATATGGGACATTAAACTTTGTACGTATGCAATGCAATTGACGTTTTGGAAGTCAGCCAAACTAAGTGGATATTTACACTGAAGGAAATAAAAATGTACGAAGTGTTTATTAATGGTAGTACTGCATAAATTAAAATATATTTTTCAACAGGTGAAGGCCATCCACAAAACGAATCTTTTGCTAGAACCCAAGCAGAAATTTTTGGAAAATTGCGCCTTCATATCAGGGTTATGGAAGAATTAAACCGACATGAAGTAGTTGGAATATTTATGTTGGATCGTCTTAAGAGTTTAAGTAGACACAAGTCTGTATATTATTCATTTATTTGCATATACATTAAGGTAGCCCAAAAATGCATGAGAAAAGGAAAGTCGGAATTTTTTTCTCTCACCCCTTATAATGGTTCTATGTCGAAAAAATATACCCCTATTTTTTATATTGAAGTCAAAAAATATTTAGAGGTCGCTCAAAGCGCTCAAAGTTTTCCATGTATTTTATATGGAAAAAACAACTTTTCGTAGGAATGGTATAAAATTCTTAAAAAACAATATTTTTGGATCCGAAAACTCTGCTTCTCTGCACGAGATTTCCTATAATAGTACCCAGTTGTTTATTTAACCATTTTTTCATAGCACATAACTATAATTTATACGTCTGTCAAAAGCCCCCAAAAACTGCAATTGGGGCACCAATAAACAATTGGATATAATTATTGGAAGTCTCCTGAAAAGAACCAGAGTTTTCCGATCGAAAAATATCGATTTTCAAGTATTCTATACCATTTCTACGAAAAGGTGTCTTTTTCCCATATAAAATACATGGAAAACTTTGAGCGCTTTGAGCGACCTATAAATATTTTTTTTTTGTTTCATTAAAATTCCAACTTCACCCTTTTTGGTCCACCCTAATATGCATACATGAAATTGAATTAGGTTCAGGTTGATATTTTTCCTTACAAATGTACCTTAAGATGCAAAAAAAAAAAGAATTTAAATTAATTTCTTACAAAACCCTAACAATACTTTGCCGTTTTTGCATTGCTTCATTAGATAATTTTCAAACTAACTTTTACGTAGTAGGACATAATCTGTTACGCTTGTTTTATTGCTTCGCCCTGAAACGTAGAGCTGGAAAACTATCGATGGCACTATCGATAATAGCGATGGTTTGCCTCTTTTATTTGCTTGACCTGTTCTTGGCGGTTCAAACAGGAATCTCTATAAACTGTTGTTGGATAGCTCGTTTCTAATGGGATGGTGATAATAATGAGGTCGACTTACGTTTGATGATTTTGGGATTACCGGTGTATGGTGCTCTAACTGCTGCCAAATGAATAGACCAGAATTTATATCCACAGACTCTTTATTTCCACAGGTAACAACTTGGTTGGGGATCTGCCGGAAGGAATGTGGTGGAACAATGCCGATAAGTATATTCCCCAGGTATACGCACTCTGAGAATTGACTTTAACCAAACCAATGTCGTCAGCTTTAATAAATTGCTTAGTTAGGATTACTTCCGTTCTTGCGAGGGCTGATGCGTGTTGTTCGGTCCGTGTCCAATTCCAAAAAGGAAAAATATTTTTCTAGCCTCGTGGTATGTGACCACCGATTCTTTTATCGTATGTCAGTGTGGGCGTTTTCATAGTGGCCATGTCAATTCGTGTCTATACCGATATGATGGTGCGTGTCTTGAATTACTATTGGTTACGTACATTCATCTGGCAATTCCCCCCCATTTTGAAGTTTAGCTTTGACAGTTTTGTTATGTTTACATTTCTCATAATCGTTCTTATGTCCATTATTTGGCCAATAAAAATAATAGATCATTATCCCCCTCTCATCTTCAGCGACACGTTAACAAAAAATGTGGAGCGTTTAATAGGGATATGAGAATGGGGGTTTGAATGCGATTCACGGGCTGTGGTTTGGTGGACGTTAGACCTTACATCGAAATCGTTCTACATGATATGTACATACACATGTTCCATCTTTCCTATTTACCCTGCAAACCAAAGTTCTTAAGGAAATCGTTAGGAGTATCTCATTTCTGTATCGATTTTTTTTCCAATTTTCAAAGAAAATTATATGAAGTAGTTGACACGAACTCGTAAAGAAATTTCTGTACGGAAAATAAAGAAAATTCTGGAAAAATTCTGAAAGATATTCTACACATAGCACCATTATTTTCGTTGCTTCACAGATTTTCTTCCGAAATTTCGTAAAAGAATGGAAATGTGTATTTCATTTTAGAAAATTCGGCAAAACATCGAATTAAATCTTAACGAATTCTTTAAAATTCCTTTACAATGCAGAATACTCTGAAAAAATGGTTTGCAAGGGTAGTTTACATAAGCTACGGTAGATGAAAGGCATTGGTAAATGATTTATCTTTTCTTGTTTGCTTTGATCGATATACTAGCAATGTAGTATATCTATATATATAAAAATGGTGCGAAAAATGTATAGTAATTCATCAATTGAGAACGGTTGGGCCGATTCGGCTAGATTTTTGTTCAGTTGTTCATAATTGCCAGGAGAAGGTTTTTACGAAAGAAAATTTTGGGAAAACCCTCCGGTGGACCAGGGACTGATCTATTCGAAAAAAAACGTATTCATGGTCCGATTTGCTTAAAATTTGGTACCTAGGTAGCTTTTTGCCTAGATTAGCACATTGGATATTTTTCCCCGGGAAGTGGATTAGCATATAAGATTCTTTTTTTCCGGGTATGTAGTTTCACTTCTTCTTCTTATCCGCCATGTTAGCTATCTGACAGAAAACGTGTTTCGTATTTTTTGTTGTACCAACTTTTTCAAAAAAAAGTCCAGCTTTTGACGTTGGAAAAATAAAACAAAGGAAAGCTAAACATATAAGTAGAGAATTTGTCTAATATTTTTAAATCATTTTCTTCATAACTGCTGCTTCCGTGGATATTGCAACACACGGAATAGATGTAATAATGCAGCTATAGGAGCCACCTCATACCACAGAATTTATCGGCCGCCTATTTAAATAGTAGGGCTCGCTTGAAATATGTACATGAAGATGTATGGAGGTGCGCACACTACACCAACTTAATCGCTCCGACCAATTAGTTGTGGTGCAATGGAAAGACTAGCAAGCCCAACTAAATCGGCGGCCGATAAAGTCCGTGGTGTGCGATGGATCTAAAACATTTTAAACAAGAAATATTGCAGTCACATATTCGTTTTTAAGATTTTTATTCATGTGATTAGTAAGGGCTAGAATGTATGTATGTATTAAATACATATATCTGTATATATAAAAATGGTGTGAAAAATGTATAGTAATTCATCAATTGAGAACGGTTGGGCCGATTTGGCAAAATTTTTCTTTTAGTTGTTCGCAATTTCCAGGGGAAGGTTTTTACGATAGAAAATTTTGGGAAAACTTTCCGGGAAAGTCGGGAAATTGGAAAAATCGAAAATTGATTTTTTTTTATGGAATTTTTTGTGCAATTAGTTCGGGATGGCTTTCGGGTGGTAAAATATAAAATTCTGGAAAAGTCGGAAAAATCCAAAAGAACGAGAAATATTTGAATTTTTCAACGAAATTTTGTATTTTATCGCATGATTTGATGATTTTGGACAATGTTAAGATGGAAAATTCGTTATGAAGCTTGGAAAATTTCGGGTAATTGTGATATTCATTGCGAACATGAATCAATTGGGAACAATTTTCTCCTAAATATGTTTCATAACCGATTCGAATGGTTGCTGCTTTTTTGGAAAGGTGTTTAGAAGGAATGCACAAAATTTTAATTTTTCCCATACGTGCTGCAGGGGTCGAGCTACGCTAATGCATTTGGTACGTAGGTAGCCTTTTGCCTAAATTAGCATATAGGATCCATTTTTCCCGTTAAGTGGGCCAGGGACCGATCTATTCGAAAAAGTCTTATTTATGGTCCGCTTTGCTTGAAATTTGGCACGTAGGTAGCGTATGGTCTGGGTTAACATATAGGATACTTTTTCTTATAGGTGGACCAGATACCGATCTATTGGAAAAAATCTGATTTATGGTGCGATTTGCTTGAAACTTGGCACGTAGGTAGCTTATTGTCAGGGTTAAAATATTGGATACTCTTTTTCTGATAGTTGCACAAGGGACCGATCTATTCGAAAAAGTCTTATTTATGGTCCGCTTTGCTTGAAATTTGGCACGTAGGTAGCTTATTGTCAGGGTTAAAATATTGGATACTCTTTTTCTGATAGTTGCACAAGGGACCGATCTATTCCAAAAATTCTTATTTATGGTATGAATTGCTTGAAATTCGATACCCGAATTATAGATATGCGTAAAATAGAATTGAGTCATTGTTTTACAGTTCGAAAGGTGTTTGAAGGTGCCGCAAACATGCGGGTATTGGCTATTTAACAATAGTTATTACACACGCCAACAAAAATAGAAACAAATTTGATGCAGCTAATGTTAACGCTATTTTTGACGTAAGCATAAAGTTTCCGTAAGCTCCAGATTTTAAGAAAAACAAGGTCAGTGTTAAAGAATCACGATTTTGTAACATTTGAGAAGCTCTAGCAAAGAAACAAAGGGTGGTAGAACCTCCCACATAGGCTTAGATTAAAGAAAGAAAATCTCGGCTACTATCCCTGCAAATTCCTGCACCTTTGCTTGATGCTCACTTATAGTTATTTGTTGAACAGGAAAAACTGATTTTGGGAAGTTTGAGTACCTACCGCAATTAAGAAAAATTCCACTTAGGCTTAAATTAAGGCTTGGACTTCTGACTTCAATCCCTAAAAATACCATTCCTGCACCTTGACCCTGCGGTCCTTGCTTTACGTTGACTAAACAGAATGTGGATCAATGATACTCACCAGTTTGGAAATTGCCACCAACTAGACTACACAGATTCAAGAACGATTCACTATCGAGCCTCAAGGACTTCTTCCCGGTATAACGCTTTCATCAGGTTATTTAAGACGGTAATGGAGGATATGCCTTCTGTCGACCACAAAACCAAACGTGAATTGCTGGCGAAAACGTTGGACCAAATATTTCAATAAAAAAATTAATTTTGGGCGGGAGGAAGTTCGCCGGGTAAGCTAGTAATATATAATATATGTAACAGAACTATGGATATAACAAAACTAAACTTAATTATTATTCGATATGGCAGAATCAATGGAATATGGAGGCCCGCCATATATTCATCGAAATTCTTGAGAAGGCGAATGTACTGAATGTTAACGTGTTGTGATTAAATCGGCGGAATAATTGCCAAGCACTTGGTGTTTAGCATCGAACAGTTCATATGAATTCGAACCAAGTTTCCTTGAAACATAGGCTCTAATTTTTGGTGGGGCTAGTTTTTGTGCATAGCCCTCTCCGGCCACGGACTGTTAAGGATTGGGGATGTACATACACTTCCGAGCCTATCTCGAAATGGCGTTCTCTTTTGCGGGTCAATGCCCATTGTGCGGTTTGTTGATATTGTTCGAACTGTCTGTCTCTAATTTCATCAGCCACAACTTTACGTTGTTCCACCTCCTGGGTATGGTATGGATTTACATCCAATAATAATTTATATTCGTATCCATCTTTCACATATTCACGACCGGTGTGTAGGAAATATGGCGTGTAGGCCATGGCTGAATGCACTGAAGTGTTAATATCTCATGAATAACACGAGAAAGATAGTTTCCCCAGGAGGAATGTTCAATAAGATCAGCCATGTGAGCTCGTAATCCAAGTTTAATGCTTCTGTTTGTCGCCTCTACCTGATTGGCTTGTGGGTGGTACAAAGGCGTTTTCATGTGTTTCATAGTATAATCGGTGCAAAGCTTTGCGAAAGTTTGACTGATGAATTGAGTACCATAATCTGATATAATGAGTTCGGGGCAGCCATTCACCGAGAATATATGTCGAAGATAATTGACGGATGAACGGATATGGCGTTTGCGTTTTTCATGGGCTGCGCCCAGACATATCGCGAGCAACAGTCGATGGCTACAAAGATCCATTGGTTACGATTTTTAGACATGGGCAGCTTACCGACGAAGTCAATCGATAATTGTCTACCCGGTCGTTTTGGTTCTCTATATTCGCCGTGAGGTGTTTTGGTGCTCTCATTACTTGGTTTAATGCGGTGGCATAGTTCACATTGCCGAACATACTGGTAAATGGACTCATACATGTTTGGCCAGTAATAGCTCTGGCAGAAGATGGTACACAAAGTGTCCACAGTATTTCCGCACTTTGATTGGAAAATTTCAGTCGGTGATATAGGAGGTTGTTCTCGATTTTATATCTATCTAATGGTTGTTTTGAGGCCATTAAAAAAAAATTACTCGTAAGGTCAATTGGATTTCTACGAGCGATGTTGAGAAGAGCAAAAGACCGAGATAAGGCGTCAGGAAGTTCTAAATGTATTCCTGGTTTATGAATTATTTTAAGATCGTATCGTGTTAATCGGATCGCCCAACGGCATATACGGTCAGTTGGTTCTTTGAGAGTTTGTAGCCAGCGCAAAGCTGCATGGTCCGTTACCACAACCAATTCACGACCCTCAAAATATGGACGGAACTTTTCGACCGCTAAGAGAACGGCTAGACATTCCCGTTCGGATGCTAGGTAATTTTGTTCGGCTTTCGAGAATTTCTTGAACCACACGTTCATTCCAATCATGTTCTTGTACTAGAACAGCACCCGCTGCGATAAGCGAGGCATCTTTATAAACCTTGAATGGTTTTGAATAATCGTCAGAAGGAGAGTGGTAGGTAAACACTCTTTGAGTTTGAGAAAGGCTTGCTCAGCAGCGGTATTCCATTCAATGGGTCCTTTTCGGTTTCCTTTATACAATTCACGAAGGGGAGCTGTGATCTCCGACAAATTTGGAATAAATTTACTGTACCAGCCTGCTGCACCAACGAACCGTCTGACTTCTTTTGCCGTTTTGGACCGTGCAAATTCAACCATAGCTCGAATACGAGATGGATTCGCAGATAGACCAAACGTAACCCAGGAATTCCAATCGTTTAGAACAAAAATTCGATTTGGATGTTGAGATGGTTAAGCCGGCCCCAGCCAGACGTTTTGCAACAATAGCCAATATCTTAACGTGTTCTTCAAACGTTGAGGTGCAAATTATGAAATCATCCACATATGCGAATGCATGTGGAACCAAATTGGGGTATCTAGTTCACCCTCTAAACCGAGTGTGGAAGCGTCAATTGGGTCCAGATCATTACTCATAGAAGATACCTGAGTTTGTTCTTTCCCTCTCCCTGGTGGATGGTTACAAAAATTAATAAATTTTTCCGCCGTAACCATTTCGACTTTAGCGGATGCAATTTCTTCAGTATCACATTGAATGTTTTAAAAATCGTTGCACTTTTTCTTGGTTCTGCACCAGTTCGAAAAAGAAGGCCTCAAGGAATGTCCGTCCCATAATTGGGTGTTTCAGTGAGATAGGTACGACAAGAGTTGGCACCAGTCGGGTAAGACTACCGACCGTATATAATACATCCACTTTACCAATGGCCTTAAAAGAAATCGAATTATCGGCAAGACCAATGGAGGTTTAGGTAGGTTGCAACTGCCCCCATCTGTACTTCCCATAAAATGTTTCTGAAATGACTGTGACTTCGGCTCCACCATCGAGTAAAACCGTATGAGAATGGTCGTTAACCATAACCGTGAGATAATCGCGACAATCGTTCGGAAAGTTATATGTCAAACATTTCTCTAAGATAAATAAAACATCGCGGAGTCGTGGTTGGTTAACTTGATTGACTGCGTCAAGCTGGTGCGAAGGGGCTGGAGCTGAAGTAGGTTTGGTAATTGGTAGTGTTCGTTCAGAACATTTAGTTGATGGTTCTTTGCCATCCCTTTGAGTTTGATTAGATTAACTAAGAATCAGAGTAGAATTATTATTGGAATTCGGGACTGAAGATTTGTCGATTTGTAGAGGGGCTTCGGTAGAGTGAGGATTGCATTAGAGACAGTGGATTTAGATAAAGTTGTGGATTCTGAGTACGAGGGACTACTATTCCCAATCCACTCCCTTACGCGTTTTTTGAACACGGGCATTGATCAGACGTAACCCCCGGTCGAGTGCATTTGTAGCAGATCACCCTACTCCATTGCGTTCGACACTTTTTGAAGTGATGGCCCCACACAAGACATTTTGCACATCGCACATTTTCGTCGCCCTCAACAGCGAGAAATAGGTCAACGATAGTTCCTACTTTCATTCTCCTTTGGATTTTTGTCATTTCTATAATCCTCGACTGGTTTCGAATACCTATGTTTCTGAGATGCTTTAATTGGTTTCTTTTGCTTGTTCAGGTATGCACATTCGCTGTCATCGGAGTCGGACCCAGGAAACGAATCGGTATATTCCGAATACGAAGAATCACCCGGTGGATCATGTATTGCCGAAACTTCCCGTGGCACTAATCGCTGTCTTCGGGGTTCTTTCCGGACGGGGTGTGGCAACAATGAACGAATGTGATGCAATTCGCTGAGCTAACTCACGCAATTGCTCCAACGTGTGGACTTGTCGAGTGTGCACGAGTTCACGCAGATGATCGGATAAGGTACCAATGATGATATCGAGGTGGTCCCGTTCATCCAGACCACAAGAATTACCCTGCAATTGGAATGTCAGGTCATCGATATGTTTCAGCAGTGTTTGCGAGCGTGGATAGAATTTAATCTGTGCATATGACATTATTACTTGGGCCCGAGTATGTTTGTTGAAGAAACGATCTCGAAGTTTCGTGCAAAAATATTGATAATCTCCGAAGTTCCTCAGTTCGGTTAAGTACTATTGTCGAGCGGCCCCCGTGAGTGTGGGCACCAAACGCGTAACCAGTTCATGGTCGGGTACTCCAATCTTATATCGGTATGAGCCAATAATAGCCAAATAATCTTCAACCGATAGAAATTGTTCGTTCACATGAACGCCATCGAATTTAGCATGTCCCATCCATGAGCCTCTGAATTTCCTATCCATTGCATCCGCTTGGGCAGATTTGTTGAATACAGTGGGATGATTTGGTCGTGATTGTGGTGGACCGGATAGCGAATAATTCTGATATAAATGAGATGGTTGATTAATTGGTTATTGGATATGTGATGTTCGAAGACCACGGTAGGTATTGATCGTTTGAGTTTGTAAGGTTGAAGGACCACCCAAAGAACCATAAGGAGTATCCACCGAGAGTGGTATCCAGGTATGAGTCCGGGTCGTTGGCATGGTTTGGTTCATGTCACGAACGTCAAGTATTGGTGTCTGTAAATGAATCCGGTCACGGATCATTTGCTGTTGCATCTGTGTTTGGGTTCTCAACTCAGATACTATTTCGGACAGTTGGTGTAATGAGAGTGTTGGTTCAGTCCCGCCTGACACTGAATTGAGAACGGCTGGTAGAGCATTTGAATTAACCGTACTAGTGGTCAGGGTATACCGTGGTTCAGTTTCCTGAACCGAAGTCGGTATATTCGGGTTTGAAATCGAATCTGGTATAGTTAAGGGTAAATATTGTGATGGAACAGTAGTTTGAGTTGAACTCATCGTTCCCGTTCATTCTCAAAACCATGGAAGGTCGAGTTCAAACTTAATCGGGAATCGCCCATCGGGATTCCCGTATTCGGTGAAGACATCCGAAGCTCACGAATCTTCGACTGGAATTTTCCGATCAGATCTGCCTGGCGTGTAGCCGACTCGGGTTTTAACTTTAACCGAGCGGTGCGATAACAATAATGTATCATTTGATGGAGACGACTCTAAGGTGTTAACACCTCATTCGCCTCCACTTCCCGATATGCTCTCTCACATATTTCCAACTCATTCATTGGGTGTAGGGCATGGGATTTTATCAAGCATGGTTAGCCAACGTAAGCAGATATTTTACCATTGAGAGTGGCTATTTCGGTGTCGGTCCATTGAACCGGCGCTGGATATAGGTTATATATCTCCTCTTCGATCTGTCGCTGTTCGGCTGTCAAATAAGTTGCATCGAGAATGGGAAACAATTCCATGTTCAAAGACTCAAATACCAAGTGGTAAATTTAGATTATTAAAAAACNTCTGTCAAATAAGTTGCATCGAGAATGGAAAACAATTCCATGTTCAAAGACTCAAATACCAAGTTGTGAATTCAGATTATTAAACAAATTCCATATCAACGGTAGACGTAAAGTCCGTACTATTATGGTCTGGGTTATAAGATGGCGGTACTCGATTTAAAATCAATACCGCATTTACATCAGTTTATTATTATTATTATTCTATGATTGTGTCTAAGCCTAATCAGCGAAACCCAATCTATGTTAGTTTTGAATATCCAAATTGCTTTAAATCTAATTAGTTTAACAAACAATTCACGCTCTATTGGTTGTATATCTCATGTGATTTTCGGTCCAAAATTTTGTTTAGTATTATACCGAACGTGGGCTGAGAATGGCGTTTAACGCACTAGCTCGAATCTTTTTATGGACCAAGTTGTTTGCTCCCGGGATGCAGCGAAGGCCTTGAATACTTGGGAGTATTTCCTGTATCTCCTTCGGTCCCTTCTGTCCCCAACAAGGTACGCAACAAAGATCAAGACTATCCACCCCCGAATTTACCGGAAGACCAAATAAGACTGAGAATATTCAACCAGTTTGAGAATGGTAAACGAGATTAATTTGATACGAGTTTCAAATTTTATTGGGAATGAACACCCAAAGAAATTACAAAAAATAAAGGAAAATTAATAGTTTGGTTCAATTAATATTGACCGTGCTATCGGTTACGTTGCTTGAACTTATCCCGAAAGACGAAATGAAAAATTATCGGTTCAAAAATCTTGACCGTCGATGTGTGGTGTTACTTGATTTAAAAAAATTCAATTAACTTGCTTTTCAGAATTGGCGAACTGAACTGAACGAGAATGGTTATGACTGCTGATCAATGGTGTTGGCATCGCAGATCGATCACCATTCATCCCCGCGGAAATAAATAATCAAAATATCCACAAAAATTTTGATTGAAAACGAGCTCCAATAAAAATCAATTAAATCATGCCGTGTGAAGGCTGAGGACGATACTGATTTACAATGATTGTGAATTCAAAAGATAATTATTTGATTTAATCTCAATGATGATTTGAAATAGCGGAATTTCTAAAAGAAAAAATTTATCCAAAATCTATTAAACTCGAATATGTATGGTTCACCGACGTACAATTTTGTGACCAACAAATTGAGAAAAACGACTAAAAGATTTTAATATTTCCTTAAATCTAATTTTATTATGTATTAAATTGACTCTATGATGAAATTGCTGTATTCCCTCAGCTGAGCACGCGGTTATTTTATGCCGGGCTTAAGTGTGGTTATTTTCAACAAAAACTTATTCTTTTTCACACGTTTAGTTGGGCGCCAATGATTTGCTTGACCTTTTCTTGTCGGTTCAAACAGGAATCTCTATAAACTGTTGTTGGGTAGCTCGTTTCCAATGGGATGGTGATAATAATGAGGTTGACTTACGTTTGATGATTTTGGGATTACCGGTGTATGGTGATCTAACTGCTGCCAAATGAATAGACCAGAATTTATATCCACAGGTAACAACTCGGTTGGGGATTTGCCAGAAGGAATGTGGTGGAACAATGCCGATAACTATATTCCCCAGGTATACGCACTCTGAGGATTGACTTTAACCAAACCAATGTCGTCAGCTTTAATAAATTGCTTAGTTAGGATTACTTCCGTTCTTGCGAGGGCTGATGCGCGTTGTTCGGTCCGTGTCCAATTCCAAAAAGGAAAAATATTTTTCTAGCCTCGTGGTATGTGACCACCGATTCTTTTATCGTATGTCAGTGTGGGCGTTTTCATAGTGGCCATGTCAATTCGTGTCTATACCGATATGATGGTGCGTGTCTTGAATGACTATTGGTTACGTACATTCATCTGGCAATTCCCCCCATTTTGAAGTTTAGCTTTGACAGTTTTGTTATGTTTAAATTTCTCATAATCGTTCTTATGTCTATTATTTGGCTAATAAAAATAATAGATCATTTTATTGCCACTATCGACGCATTTCTTCTCTATATCCATTACTCTATCATTCTAATTTTAGATTTATTGGTGCTGTTACGCATGTTTTATTGCTTCGCCCTAAAACGTAGAGCTGGAAAACTATCGATGGCACTATCGATAATAGCGATGGTTTGCCTTTTATTGCCACTATCGACACATTTCTTCTCTATTTCCATTACTCTATCATTCTAATTTTAAATTTATTGGTGCAAAGGCTTCTTCGGTTAGATACATATTTATGCAAGTATTGAACTAAAGCGAAAAAAGTTAATATAAAAGTGCAACTCTAAACTTAATAACCCATTGAAAACGTAACGATACCAGCGATGGTGCAGAACTTAAACTATCGAAGCTATCGAGTGGGAACACTATCGATAGTTTTCCAGCTCTACTAAAACGTCCTGTACCATACGCGATTTTAGCCGAGTTCAAATACATTGTATAACGAAGGTTCCGTTTTGCTGGAGAATAACTAGGACATTCTCGAGTCGAAAACTAACCTATTGCACATTGTGAGGACTAAATGTTCAACAAGAAATTTAGCCCACACAAGCAATACGACACCGCACAACAGCCAGTCAAGCAACACAACTCATAGCAACACAACTCGTAGCAACACCCGACAGCATCTTTGTGACCATGACAACGAAACATCACACAGCAACATGTGGCTGCACGACCACGCAACATCAAGCACGCAGCCCATAAAATATAGAGCACAGCCAGAAAACAGGGAGTCAGCACGGAGCTGTGGTCGCGAGCGAACGACTAAAATTGAAGGGAGCGATAGCTTGTGAGTGGTACACACACCACAAGACATCACCCCTCAAAGGTAGAAAAACCATATTTGATAGTGAGAACTACCGCTGAATGGGGCGATTGCTTGCGAGTGGTACACACACCGCAAGACATCACCACTCAGAGTAGTAATCATTAAAAACGGTTTCGATCGCCGCTCGCCACTGTCTACCGCGAAGCCGCGTACGAGCGATCTCCGCCCGTCGTCGTCAGCAGCGCAACGTCAAGCGCGCCAGCAAGAGCGCTATCCGGCGCCGCCAACAGCGCAACACCAAGCGCATCCGCAAGAGCGCTACCCGTCGTCGTCAGCAGCGCCACGTCAAGCGCGCCAGCAAGAGCGCTATCCGGCGCCGCCAACAGCGCAACACCAAGCGCACCCGCAAGAGCGCTACCCGTCGTCGTCAGCAGCGCCACGTCAAGCGCGCCAGCAAGAGCGCTATCCGGCGCCGTCAACAGCGCAACGCCAAGCGCACCCGCAAGAGCGCTACCCGTCGTCGTCAGCAGCGCCACGTCAAGCGCGCCAGCAAGAGCGCTATCCGGCGCCGCCAACAGCGCAACACCAAGCGCACCCGCAAGAGCGCTACCCGTCGTCGTCAGCAGCGCCACGTCAAGCGCGCCAGCAAGAGCGCTATCCGGCGCCGTCAACAGCGCAACACCAAGCGCACCCGCAAGAGCGCTACCCGTCGTCGTCAGCAGCGCCACGTCAAGCGCGCCAGCAAGAGCGCTATCCGGCGCCGCCAACAGCGCAACACCAAGCGCACCCGCAAGAGCGCTACCCGTCGTCGTCAGCAGCGCCACGTCAAGCGCGCCAGCAAGAGCGCTATCCGGCGCCGTCAACAGCGCAACACCAAGCGCACCCGCAAGAGCGCTACCCGTCGTCGTCAGCAGCGCCACGTCAAGCGCGCCAGCAAGAGCGCTATCCGGCGCCGCCAACAGCGCAACACCAAGCGCACCCGCAAGAGCGCTACCCGTCGTCGTCAGCAGCGCCACGTCAAGCGCGCCAGCAAGAGCGCTATCCGGCGCCGCCAACAGCGCAACACCAAGCGCACCCGCAAGAGCGCTACCCGTCGTCGTCAGCAGCGCCACGTCAAGCGCGCCAGCAAGAGCGCTATCCGGCGCCGCCAACAGCGCAACACCAAGCGCACCCGCAAGAGCGCTACCCGTCGTCGTCAGCAGCGCCACGTCAAGCGCGCCAGCAAGAGCGCTATCCGGCGCCGCCAACAGCGCAACACCAAGCGCACCCGCAAGAGCGCTACCCGTCGTCGTCAGCAGCGCCACGTCAAGCGCGCCAGCAAGAGCGCTATCCGGCGCCGCCAACAGCGCAACACCAAGCGCACCCGCAAGAGCGCTACCCGTCGTCGTCAGCAGCGCCACGTCAAGTGCGCCAGCAAGAGCGCTATCCGGCGCCGTCAACAGCGCAACGCCAAGCGGGCCAAGAAGAGCGCTACTTACAGTCGCCAGCAGAGCCCCACTCACAAGGGCATTACTCATCGGCGTTAACCGAGCGCCTCTCATCGTCGCCGCCGACAGCGCAACACCAAGCGCACCCGTAAGAGCGCTACCCGTCGTCGTCAGCAGCGCCACGTTAAGCGCGCCAGCAAGAGCGCTATCCGTCGCCGTCAGCAGCGCACGACAGGCGTACCGAGGCTAGCAGCGCGCCATTCAACGGCATCAACAGAGCGCTGCTCACCAGAATTGAAGCCACGCCACTACCGCCTAACGGGCCCATAACGGGACAGGAAGCCGTTACCCAACCACTGCAAGTGACGCCAGCAAATTTTGTTATTTGTTATATGTTCTTTATAAAAATTAAGAAAATTATATTAATAAAGTGCGATTTACCAGAGCCCCGAACTACAAATTTATTGTAACGAACTCTGGACACGGCGAGTATACCCCAGCATTGTAGAAGAAGCGGCGGGGCGAATAAAACGTTTCGTTACAACATTCACAATCGAAGGTGAGACTTGAAAAAGGATTTATTTTGCAAAATTTTCCAATTATTAACCAAGCCCAAAGCTTATTGGGTTGTTATTTTTTCAACGATTACATGTACATATACATACTTACATACATATAGGGAGTTCACAAGGTATTGTATACTTTCGTATTGTTGTTCGTCGTAAATAAAAGTCATATTATGAAATTTCATACCGTTAAAAAATGATTGGTTGTGGCTTTACATATAGCATCGGTGAAACTTGTTAGACGTCTTTTTAATTTAACCTTAATTGGCAAGTTGACGCACATCGCCCAACCAAAATTCAATATCCGCCACTGATGTGAACGAAGTGGAATAAAGATTGAAACATCAGTACAAATCAGCACAAATTTCGGAAAAATAAGGAATTGAAAATTTTCAGCACAGCGAGTGAAAATTCAGTATTGTCCTTCCCAAATCAGTACCTCTGGCAACCATACTCGAAAAATCCCAAAGCCTTCTCATCTTTGTTCTCATAAAAGGACGGGCATGATGAGAGATTTGCAGAGCGTAATTTGTGATTAAGAGTGGGATTATTCTTTAAGGCGACAAACCCATTGAAATAGGCGAGGCAGTTTTGTGACTAAAGTTACCAAATTGCGGATTTCGGCAGAATTTCCCTTCGATAACAAGGGGTCTTCCGCAACTTTTTTTTTTGTAAAAGAAGAAAGTCTTTTTTATGTTATTTCAAATGCATATTCAAACAAGCTACAGAATATTAAGAATGGGGCGTAATCCGACCATGCACTTCAAATGGTAGCTTTCACATTTCACTACAAGTTCGCATTTTATTCGATGTTCAAAAACATCTATACCATTGAGTGTTAAAATAAAGGACTATTTCGAAAGTGGAATATATGCATTTTAAGCTGTGCTGGAAATACTTCTTAGAAGGTTTTTGAGACCATGCTCCGAATGTGCCCAAAAGTCACCATTAATGTAAGGACACGTTTTGTTTTGCTCCATATTACACAGTGTCTTTGATATCTTTGTCTAAACCATGCGGCTTTAAAAACCTAGTTATAATCGAAACAGCCTCGTTTCAAAGGTCGACAGAAGGTTTGTGAATTCGTGCTTTTTCAAGTTTTACGGATTTTGAGCTACATACCCCTTAAATCTGAACAATATGTCTAAATTGCATACATAGCTTAAGGATATATATGTGGGACAGTGACACGACAGCAACCCAAAACGACACTATTTATTGCAACACTGAAACTAAAAAACGATAATAAACGGACCGAACCCTTATTCATCGACCACCAAACCGAGCTGACGACCATCATTAAACGGAGCTACGTAAACCACCGAATTATTTACAATAAGCTAAATTTTAAGTTAAAAAGTGTTTTTCCACTTATTTAACGCACTCGGTCCCACAAAATTGTTGTCAGAGTGAGATACAAATCCACTCTAGAAATCGCGTATAAATTACGATGCGCTTAAGTTGGCGTGAAAAAAGCAGGCTTACAGTAGCAGCATTTTCAACGGGAATTCGGTACAGATCCTTCATCGATCGAAGTTCGTCCATTGTTGAAAAATCATCGGAAAGGCCAGAGTAAAGACTACTTAGAGTACGTCTACAGCTTAATGGAAATCGGAAAGTTGATAAACATGGATGATTCCAGTTTAATCGAGTACTTCGTAGAAGGTATCCCCGACTCGAGAGCGAACGAGGTAAAGCCAAAACGGTGATCCAATTGAAGGAGCAGATTAGGATATACGAGAAAAACCATGCGGATAAGCCGCAACTCCCACGTTCAACACAACCTAGACGGATTCGTAATACTGGGGTTTTAAAATGCGTCTATATGATAGCCCTTTTGGCAAAATAATTTGATGATTATCAATGACTTTCCCAAGTGTCCGTAATCTGTAGAAAATTACATAAATAATGTTAACACATAACGAGACTTTTCTTTATTCACATTTCGAACATTCTGTTCACTTATTCATTAGAACCCCCAGATAATATAGGGCCGGATAATCTGAACGCATTCTTTTCAGCTCGTCTCTAGTACGAAATTCATAGAATATTCCATGAAAATAATGGCGCTAGAGAAACCAAGTAAGTTTTTGCAAATTGTTTGCAATAAAATTAAATTAATTATTAATAAGCCGGGACCCAATAATTATATTCTGTTATGTTTCTTTATAACCATTGTTCCTGATAAAATACAGGACTTTTCTCTTTTAAATCTGGGCTGAATAATAAAGAAACACGTCCACGGTCAATTAATAGAAAAAATGTGTGATCCACAAACAAGTGTGGCCATACATGCATTTTTAGTTCAAGCGGTTGTAATTTCATTTATGACTTTATTACTTAATTCTACAATTTTGAATGTGACTTTATTTCACTTCTGGATTGGAGATAACGTTTGGTGTGGTTTTATTTCCAAAACAAAATGGAAATAACACAAAATTACCTTATTGCGTATGGTGTTATTACACCCCACCGACCATCACGTCACAACCTAGACACATCACAGCGCCAGAACGAGCGGGCGAAAAAATGTTTTTTGTGTGGTAATCCGGTAGATTTCGCTAGAAATGGCCAAAGCGTTCAAAATATTTTAATTGCGGCCAGCCCGGTCATCGGGCTGCACAATGCAAAAGCGGTTCATGGAACCTAAAGGCAGAAACATTAGTACAAAACGAATTTTGTATCGATAGGAAAAAGGATAGGTTGATTTTTAAGGACTTCGTAATGAAATGTTGAGTGTCGACATATTGCAACAGATCTATTTGATAGTGACAAACAACGAGGCACAGTCTAAAAGAAAAGTTAAGCACAAGTAAGATCCGTAATTCACCAAGATGTGCACAAGAGCGGAAAGCAGAAAGCTTGATAAAACGCGGAGTGGAGGCCACCAGGGCCCGTAATCCAGCAAAGGGCGTCAAGGGGCCATCAAGCCAGCGCGGTAGCGATGTTACGGATGAATTCAAGAGACTGTGTTTAATTTCGAATATTGCGGAGGGTGAACTGGATCTATCCCATCTGAAACAAGCGGTTTCTAAAAAGATACGAAGCTTGCTCATCGCATATAAGCCTCAGAAGAATACCGAATCGCCAGTAGAAATGGAAATCTTAGTTACCGACGATGTTCCAGTGTACCAGCAGCCTAGGAGGTTATCATATGCCGATAAATGCGTGGTAGAAAAGCAAGTAGCTCAATGGCTCGAGGAGGGAATCATCCAACCCAGTTGATCCGAGTATGCATCACCCACCGTTTTAGTGGCGAAGAGAAATGGCGAGAAGAGGTTATGCTGCGATCACTGACGCTTGAATCAGTAGATTGTTAAGGATCAATATCAATGCCACTAATTGACGACATTATCGAGCGACTGCAGGCAGCAGGAGAATTCACCACATTAGATCTAACTAATGCTTTTTTCATGTTCCGGTCGCGGCTAGCTTTCAGAAATACACTTCGTTCGGCACCCCGAACGGCCAGTATGAGTTCCTCTACGTGCCTTTTGGTATATCTAACTCACCGTCACGAGAACATACCTATCAATACCTGTCAAGGGTAAGTATGTATATAAATTATATAGGTATGCTATATATATGTATGTACTTATTAGGGCGGGGCGATTTAAAAATCGCTCATTGCTCTGTGAAAATCGTATTCTAGGGATCAAAATAAGAAACATTGCCGAAGGAACCATACCTCTAAAACGAATTCTGATGTCCCCCCATTTGGGTCGAATTTTGGGTAGGGGCATTTAGAGTGCTCCAATCGAGTCCAAATGTATGACCGACCCCCACTAACTTTGGACGGCCGATCCACCCATGCCAGTGGCACACCCCCTGGATCTCCCCTGGGTGGTTCCCCATACAATCATTTCAAAAAATCACCATTTTTGGCCTTTACATGAAAAAATCAGCTAAATGGCTATGTTTTTTCTTTATTTTTATTTATTTATTTATAATAATATTTATTATTTATTTATAATAATATCTATTTTTTCTCTTAAGAAATTTATTTAGTCAGAACATATGTAAATGAAAAAATTAATTTAAGTGAGTTATAGAAAAGAAACTAAAAAAAATTATTGTTTGAAGTCTTTTTTACTTTCAAGTCTGGGCAATTTCGCACGGCTCTCTAATGTCGTCGCCATAACA
>NW_016161896.1:4114-14704 GCF_001687245.7 Rhagoletis zephyria | reverse complement strand
AACACAAGCAATTTTACGATCTGCAATTGTGTCACAGTGATACCTTCATTGTTTAAAAGGGTTGCGGTGCATTCCAGTGATACCTTAATTGTTAAAATGGTTGCAAAAAACGCGCATTTCTTAAGAAGGTGCCTTAAAATACCCACAAAAAGGGTTGTAAAAACAACCTTCATTTCTTAAGTAGGTGCTATAAAAAAACTACACAAGTAAGTTTACGACATGCAGCTGTGTCTTAAAAAACGCACACAAGCAATTTTCCGATTTGCAATTGTGTCACAGTGATACCTTCATTTTTTAAAACGGTTGAATAAAAAACCCACACAACTATGTTTACGACATGCAAATGCATCACAGTGATGCCTTGGTTTTAAAAGGGTTGTAAAAACGCTAATTTCTAATAATTTTTTTTAATTTCTTTTCTATTACTAAGTTAAATTCATTTTCTCATTTACATATGTTCTGACTAAATAAATTTCTAAAGAGAAAAATAAACTCCAAAAAGGAAAAACATAGGCATTTCGCTGATTTTTTCATGTAAAGTGCAAAACCGGCGCTTTTTTAGAAATGTTTGTATGGTGAACCCCCAGGGGGGTTCCAGGGGGTGTGCCACTGGCATCGGTGGGTCGGGCCTCTACAGTTAGTGGGGGTCGGTCATACATTTGGACTCGATTGGAGCACTCTAAATGGGTCAAAGTGGGATTTTTAAAAATTTGCCCCTACCCAAAAGTTCGACCCCAATTGGGGGACATCAGAATTCGTATTAGAGGTATGGTTCCTTCGGCAAAGTTTCTTATTTTGATCCCTAGAATATGAGTTTCACAGAGCAATGGGCGATTTTTTTGCCTCTCCACAAATCGACCCGGCCTAGTACTTATATATGAGTTCCACATATGCACTAACTCTCACCATCGCTAAACATGTTTGTTACTCAATAAAGTCAGTCTTCAACTTGCACTGAGCGTCTATACATATATGTTTAGAATATTCTCGTTACATGTTACCGAAACGTGTTTTTTTGTCAACAAACAAATAATATATAGAAGAAGCTAGAATTCACAACGTCAACGCAAGAAAAGTACCAAAGACTCCCCACTGAAATAGTGAAAAATTATTTTAAAACGCTATAAGCAGCAAAAAAAAGGTTAAACCACCAAAACTTGCTGAGCGTCTATACATATACGGTTAGAATATTCTCGTTACACTCACCTGCCCTATTTACTAGATATATATGTCTACCGTCCTACGAGAGCTTATACGTAATGGAACCGTCGTGGTCTACATGGATGACCTTATTATACGGAAGCTAGAGCGTGTGTTATCGGTAGCATCAGCAAAAGGTTTACGGATCAAATGAAACAATTGTCTGTTCCTCGCTAAAAGTTTTTAGGCGGCCGCTGTGGAGTAGTTATAAGCATTAATATAAAAGGTAATTTCTTAACAGCGGTCACCCCTCGGCAGCCAATGGCAAACCTCCGAGTGTATTTCTGCCATAAAGAACATAGTGCGATGGTTCTTTAGAAACCACCGATAACTCTCGATAGTTTTCGATAGGCTTCTAAACTTAAAATTTGGCTTTGTGTTGCGCTTGGCAAATGTGTAAAAAAAATTTTTTACCAAATCAGTATATCGCTAGCTTAGAGTCAATAGTTCCTAAGTCCATTTTTTTTTTTAATTTTACAGGAGAGGAAAAAAACTTGTCATAGCCATTTTCTCAGGAATTTTGTAAAACTTTTAATAAAATATTGTACGTGTTTAAAGAAAAACAAAACTTCATACGAATCAGAAGGATTCGCTGCTAATTAAATATTTCGATTTATTTTAGAGCTACATATTTATTTCATTCAATATCAGATATTTTATCATTCAACAGCAGTTATTTTACTTCATTCAATATCAGATATTTACCTTCTTCAGTTCTTTTCACGAATTTGTCCATAACATTCGCATATCAAAGCACACGCTGAAACAAGAAAATGCTGGTAAATCTACGCTGCCGAACTATCTTTTATTAAAAGGTGCTGCGAGGTTGTGTCAAATGCGCATGCAGTTACAATAAGCGTTAAACAATATTTTAAGAAAAACAAAGACTTTCAAACACTATCGATAGTATTTAAAACTATCGATGGTGGTGCGATAGTCCAAAGCCATCGATGGTGTCGATAGTGCCATCGATAGTTTCAGACCACTACCGTAAAGTATTACGACGATTCCTGGTGCTGACGTCGCATTTCGTGAAGTTTGTGGATGGTTACGCAGCAATGGCCAAGCCGCTCTCCGATCTTCTTAGAAATGAGGAGTAGGAGGGGAAAGGAGTGGCACGGTTCTGCTTCAGAAGGACGTGCACGATCCAGTCCAATATATGAGCCGTAAGACGAAGCCTGTGGATGAAAAATACCCCTCGTACTATATCGAAGTGTTAGCGTTCGAGGCCTTAAAGAAGGGGAGAGTAAACCTGCTCGGCGAGACGTCCTCCGAAGAGTGTCCCGTTGGGCGATGCTCCTCGAGGATTTTGACTACGCGATAGAGCACCGATCAGGCACAGACATGAGCCACGTCGACGCCCCACACTGTGCATGCCAAAATTCCAAAATTAAATTATTCCAGATAGCTATGATTTCGGTGTTCTGGCCAGTGTTGCCAGGTTGACGATTTGATCGCCATTTTAAAGATTTTTTACGGCCATGACGATTTGACGTTTTTTTCCCCAATAATTATTTTTCTTTATATGCAAATTTGGTTGGTTCTCAACTTTGCAGATAGTTACACAGACAACTGAAAATTGCACTGTAAACACTTGTTTACCATTTCTCCTAATACATAATTGTCGTACCCAAATTATATCATGTGGCAGCACTAATAGTAGTTGTCGATAATTCGTTTTCTTCTTTGTTTCATCACTATTAGTGTAGTTTTTGGGGTCAAAGTCGTAGCTTTTGCATTGTGTACTGACACATATTTTATTGAGCGATGGAAATTATGAATAAGTTATTTAGCAAAACTGGTAAGTATGAACAGTTTTTAATGCACATGGTAAAGTAGCAGTCTGCAAATATTTGATGTTCTCTTTACCTCAGTTGTCGAGCCAAAAGGTGCTGCTTTGCAAGAAAACTCAACTCTTGACGGAATTTTGTTCACACGGAACTCATTAAAAGGAAATGGTTGTTCTTCTTTTGAGTTTTATCCAAACTCCGAATATTCTTAAAAGTTTCAAAAATGAAGGGTAGCATTAAAAATTGTACCTGATTAATGGTTCTCAAGAAAATCGAAAAATTCATATAAAATCACACTCAAGAAATAAAAAAGAAACTTTCTACTACAACAATTTCTTAAATCAGTCTGAAGATCTCAAGAAAAAACGGTCGAATATTTAGTTCGTCAAGAAAATTTACACCAACGGCAAAGTCCTTTTTCAAGCAACAAAAACAATGAAACAAATTCTTGTGATTTTTCTAGAAAGCTGTAAAACATAATACTTACTAGAGGAAAACGTTGTGACGAAAAAAATGTTATACGATTTATCCAAAGTTTCACTAATCAGTTTTAAATTTATCGGACTGTTAAAATTTAAAAGTTTATTTTTCCGAACATAATTGTGTCATTTTAAATTTTAACAGGCTGCTGAATTTAAAATTGATTGGTGCAGCCGGGTATTAATGATATAAAAAAGAAGAAGAATATGCGATTTTATTGCAATTAAAAATATTTTTGTTAAAAGTTAGTGAATTTTAAAAATTCGTAAAAACGTTAAACTTTTCATTTTTTACGTATATCAATCAGAAAAAAACCAAAGAGCTAAGAGAGGTTCTGTTTATTTTAATTTTTTATACATATCTTGACGATTTTTACATGCAAATGACGATTTTTGAGAACCAAACTGATGACTTCTTACTTCAGTGACTTAGCATCACTGATTCTGGCTGACAAATATTCAGCTACTAAGTCAGTCTAATAAATTCAAAAGAAAAAATTACAACAACAACAAAAATAATCGCTTTCAAACGTTGGTTATTGTGACGTGTAAAAATAATAATTTTTTAGTGTGAAGTTTTTCGCATACTTTTAAGTAGCAGTACTTGTTTTTGCAAAGTTATATTAAAATAATTCGTAATTCGTGGCTTAGCTTAAAAGCTCAGTTATGCAGGACTTGACTTGAAAATGGTATATCGGGCAAATGAGCAGCGCGGGTATGTAGTTACCCAAAAAAAAAAAACAACTTCACTTAGAAACTTGTAAAACAATAGATTTTAGATTTCTAAATTAAATTTCTAAGTGCAAAGAGAGCCGTGAGAGAATCATGCGGCCATTTAATATTTTAATATTAATATATTTAAATACCTACAAATATGCCACACAAATATAATTTTTTGTAGAAATGTAATTCATCTGGCAATCGAAAAACAAACTTTCAAATAAAGACAGAAAATTAAATAAAAACAATCTCAATTTGGTAAGCGTAAATACATTTATTTTAATGGTAATTTAGTATTCATTTTGGTGTAAAATAAATATACCTCCGTAACGTCAATTCGTTTCAAGTTTTCTTGTCTCGTTTGATCTTTTCGTTGCTTCCCATTTAAAGAACCGAGGACTTGAATTCAATTAAAGTTGACGCTTGTGGAAGCAAAGAGAAAACACAAAAGAGAATGCGAAAAAATTGCTTTACGTGTCTGAAAGGATACTAACAAAGGTGTTTGAGAGTTTTCTTACACTCTCGCTCATATTCCAAGCCCTCATATGCTACGCGTTGAGAATTTTTATTCCCAGCCGCACACAGTGTAAGATGCCTAACAACGCAAGAGTGATGGAATACAAGATTACGCAAATCAAGCGTGAGCAACCGGCTGTGACATCATATAAGTTAGGGAATGAACAAAAGTAAGGGAATGATGGAGCAAAGAATAAATTCCAAAGAATAAGAGGAAATGCGAACATGTGATGCGAAATAATGATTTAAGTGCAAGTAGAATTGTACCCATTATTTAGCCTTTTAAAACTGAACGTATACATATTCAGTACAAGCACACAATTTTAGGTACATCTGGAAGGTAGCAAAATAACTTGTCGGGTTGTCTAATTTTGATAAGCATTTCAACGCCTTTTCTAGTGTGGTAAACTTTTCCAATAGCATCCTTTCTTTGTAAATGGGCATAAATATTGGTTAAAATATAATTTTGGCTTGAACTGCTTGGAGAAATTCCTTTTAAGGATATTTTTAATAGCAAAGAGTGTTTGATAAAGTCCAAAAGTATATATGGTACCGAAGGAAGAGGTTAACCAGCCACTATCAAAAACTTATACACATAAAAATGCATATTTACTTTTTAGGTACGTTTATCTACATTTAGGTTTAATTTTTTCGGCAAATAGGTACAATTAGGCCCAAATATACAGTTCGTAGTTAACTCAGAATTTTCAGTATAAAACAATGTACACGTGATTTCTGCACACGCACTGTGAATGTGGTTCTTTGAAAATTTAATTTTATCCGTAGGTTGAAGATATTTTATGACATCAGCGAGTAGGTGGATGCTGCCAAATCGACGAAGAAAGGGTTAGCGGTCCGCAAATAGCGCCACCTTTATTTTCTACATCGCGTAATAACGGACCTGCCAAATGCGCCACCTTCTATACATAAATCTTGCTGTGCATTGACCATTCATCATTTTGCTATTGTTGGGAAGATTTGCATTTTTTCTTGATTGGGTTGGTTACATTGGGTGTAAGTATTCTTACGCTGTGTTGTTCATGAATATTAACTCATATTGAAATACTTGAAAATGTTTTTTTTTAAATGGACCGACGAAAAATAAATTATCACTTTCTTCCTCTTGTAGAGGGCCAGGAAACCCAAAAGTAATTTTTTTGCGTCTATTGAGCATTATTCACAACACCTGAGTGACAAAATATTACATAATTATCGTAATGTAGAGAAAACAACAGTATCGGTACTTTATCCTTGACGAATTCGGCAAAATGAGCTATTCTATTTTCATGGCTGAATGGAAGATCGACCAGCCAGTTCATAAACGCCCTTCTTCAGAATTTGGTTGAAAAACGCCCTATTTCCGAATTTTATTGAAAAACACCCTATCTCAGAATTCGGTTCAAAAACGCCCTATCTTAAACGAAAATACATTGGAAATAAGCTGAGATAAGGCGTTTTTTAATTGGGAGCTGAGGTAAGGCGTTCTTTAACCAAATTCTGAGATGGACATTTTTCAATAAAATTCTGAAGTAGGGCGTTTTTGAAAAGTTTTCTGATATACGTTGAAAAATTTTCTGAGATAGTACGTTTTCGAACTGGCTGCTGAGATAGGTCGATCTTCCACTCAGCCATCGATTTTCACTTATTCTCACCTTTTTCTTTTTCTTTGTCACTGAAATCTAGTGTTCTGTCATTCTCTCAATCCACGTGAGTGCTCTTCGTGTAAACAGACATCAGAACGAGTGAGATTTTTTTTACCAAACTCTCATGAGAGCAAAACACCAGTGAGAATCAGGGATGCCGTTTGGATCTAAATAGATCCAATTGGATACATTTTTAGACGAATTTTTGCGGGATACTTATTTTTTCCGATCAGTATAAATGTGGATTCTTTTATAAATAGGCCAAAATTTCATATTTTCTATCAAGTTTTTTTCGTTAAAAACTTGATTTTCATTAATGACGTTTTTTAAAAGTTTTAAAAATCGCTACTTAAGCGTGAGCATTTTATTTTTTGTGAACGAAGCAATGAACATGTGAAGAGATCCCACCAAAGCAGTGTAAGGCGCTTTGTTTAGTTAGCTAAAAAAGATGCTTTAAGCAAGATCTTAGTATATACATATATAAAGTAAATATATCTCTTTCATATCACATATTTTCATTTGTTAATTTAAAAAGAAAGAAGATCTCAATGTAGTTTAAATACACTTTTTAAAAAACAAAATTTGATTCATTTAAGGAAATTTTTATGAATTTTACTGAAAATACTATAAATACACTCTAATTTTTATTTTTTTTATTTGCGCATATTAAGTGCCAGTTTTTCAGTGCACGGCCGTGGTTTACACTAAGTTTAAACGCCCGATCTGGCTGGTTTAAACTAATACCATGTTCTGACCGACATCGAAAACATGTTTTCGTTGCTAAAACTGGTTTTCGCCCTAAAACATGTGTTTTCGTCCATGTAAAATCTGTCAAACGAAAACCAGTTTTCGCTGAAAACTACTTGAAAACTCACGTTCCACTCATTCCAATGGGTGCCTTCCCTAGTTTTTTCGATTATTTATCGAAGTGGAAGTCGTATTTTCTCATCTTTAATACGCTATTTCGTATTTATTGTTAATAAGCTGGCCAAACTAAAATAAGAATGAAAGTAAGAGGTTGCTAATGAAAAGAAAATGTGGGAAAAGCATTTTGGTTTTATTTCTGTGTAGCAAAACTGCAATCAGAGGATGTAAGAAATGTCAAAGAAAAGACTAAGAGCCGGTGTGAACATCCTTCAGCCCACAATTCCAAAACTCGTTTTCAAGTGTTTTCGTTGTCGGTCAGAACATGGTATAAGATCAGCCAATCAAATGCCAGCCAGCTGTTCAATTTAAACTCAGTTTACTTAATCTAAGTTTAAACTGGCACTGAAAAACCGGACCTAAGAGAGGTAACTATTTGCCTCTTTTAATGTGTGCAAATTGGCACACCGCGTAATAAAATTAAACACTGCCTGTTTACTTTAACATACCAAACTTGTCGCAGAGAGCAAAATAACACATAAAATGTTTAAAATAGAGTAAATATAAGCCCCTAATGTTTATTATTTGTAGGAAATGTATTTTTAGTTTAAAAATTTTTGCAACTTTAAACATTTCATGTGTATACTTTAAAGATCTCAACTTCAAAATCAAATCCTGAACACCTAATACGTATGTATATTTATACAGATTCCTGTTGAAAAATAGATACTTTTCAGTAGTAGTTTTACACACACTTTTTAGAGTGTACAGGTACAAATGTAGCATATTAATTACTATTTATTGTACTTACTTTGCAAAATACTTATGCATAAAAAATATTATTTATAAATTGAAATAACAAATGTTTGATTTATGAAATATAAAAATATATATACACGTATTCGAAGTCCTTAGGATGGGTTAAATTATGTATTTTTCTTTAAAATATTTGGTTTTCTTACAAATTATGAGATGGATACGTAACAAAAGAAAAATGGATACCTTTGGATACACATTTGGCTTGGTCGGTGATACATTTTCTTGGGGCGGCGCGGCAACACTGGTGAGAATGCGTGTACGTGTAAACACCTATGAAAATTACCAGACCAATATGGCGCAACTCTCAAGGTATTTACTCTCATCGTTTACGAGCACCTTCAGTCAAGTCAAGTCTAGGTCTTACATAACCCATCTTTAAATGTCTTATAATTTATTTAGTAAGTTTCAAACCTTTATTACAGGTTGATAATTTTATTTATTTATATGATATTAGTCAAACGAAAAATATATTCTTACTGACTACTGAACAATTTTACTTAAAGACTAGTTAAAGTAGCTAAGTAAGAGGGTACGAACATTTATTTACATTCAAGTTAAGACGATAGCGAGCGCACCAAGACACAAGATTATCGAGTTCCGACTGAAGAACAAATGCGTTTTGCAAGTTTTTTATTATTGAGTAAATCTTAAGGTCGTCTGCATATAGCAGAAATTTAGAAGTTGCGAAACAAGAGCCGATGTCGTTAATAAATAACGTAAATAACAAAGGTCCTAGGATGCATACCCTGGGGAATATGCAACAAAAGGTCGGGAGGAGACATTATCTAAGGTAACCACACAAAGTCTATTGCTCAGATAGCACTTAATCCATTCAAGAAAAGTTGAATGGAAACCTAAAGCCGATAGTTTGGAAGCTAACACTCTATGTGAAACTCTGTCGAAGGCTTTCGAAAAATTGTGTAAACACAATCTACTTGATTCCCTTCACGAAAGTCAGCGAAACAGTCTTCAGTAAAAACAGCAAGGTTTGTTACTGTTGATCTACCTTTGACAAATCCGTGTTGGTTACAGCAGATAAGACCACTAATTGCGAATGAGAGTTTGACTTTAACAACAATCTCGAAAATTTTAGAGACCGTGGATAACTTCGAGATAGGTCTATAATTACTTACGTCATTCTTGCTTCCGCTTTTATAAATTCGAGTTATAGATGCTCTTTTCCAGTCGTCTATAAAAACGCCGGATGTTAAGGACTTATTGAAAATAAGCGTTAGCGGCTCAATCAGGGAGGAGGACTTTTTAAAAATAATCGCCGAAAGTCCATCCGCGTCCATTTGTTTGGAGGATTTTAGCGATTCGATGCCTCTACTAACGTCATCTTTGGTTAGAAAAATCGAACCAAAAGACAGTGACGAGTCGGAAAGGAAACAATCATCGAAAGGTAGACCAGCATCGGACACAAAATTGGCACAAAAAACTCAGAAAAAGATTAGCACNGCGTCCATTTGTTTGGAGGATTTTAGCGATTCGATGCCTCTACTAACGTCATCTTTGGTTAGAAAAATCGAACCAAAAGACAGTGACGAGTCGGAAAGGAAACAATCATCGAAAGGTAGACCAGCATCGGACACAAAATTGGCACAAAAAACTCAGAAAAAGATTAGCACCATCAACAAGAGTGGTCGCATGTTTATCGCTGTAGAAGACGGAGGAAGGTATGCCAGAACTTGACTTTTTAGATTTTATATACCTCCAAAAAGCTTTTGGGTTATTTTTTATGTTGGATTCATAGTTTTTAATGTACCTATCATGTAGACGCTTATCGAGGGCGTTGAAACTCTTACGGTAATGCTGATAACGTTCAAGGTACAAAATGTGCCCGGATTTTTTGAACTTTTTGAAGAATTTATTCTTCAGATTTTTCAGACGTTTCAACTCTTTTGTGTGCCATGGTAATTTATAGGGTTTCCTAGTGAATGTGGGGATTAGATCCACGCAGAGATCAAAAACACGAGATTTAAATGTGGTGAAGGCGTTGGTGGTATCCATTTTAGTGAAGAGCGTGTTTCAATCGATTCTTAGCAATTGTGAATTAAGCTTATTACAGTTGCATAGATTATAGTTAAAAATAGGTTGCAAAGTACTAGGCGAAGGAGTAAAGAATTCGTAGAATTGGAGTGTAATTTCTAAAGAAATATGGTGGGCATTCCGCGGAGAAATTGGTGAATCACATACCTCCAGCTGATGATTTAAGTTGTCAGTTAAATAAGTTAGGTCTAAAAGTCGATTAAAGTCGTTAAAATAATGATTAATTTCGGAAAGGCCAATACTTAAGAGACTATCAGTAACATAAGTATCATAAACATTGCACACATTAACTGGCGTTAACACTGATGAACTACTTAAGTTACTCCAAGAAATATTATTAAGATTAAAATCGCAAAGGACACACATATGGTGATTTTTAACTTCAGAGCTTATACAAACTAAATTATTAATGTGACATTTATAAATCTCGTCATTACTGTTGGGAGGGATATACGACGCACACACGAACAGTTGGCCGAAAGAGCCCCGCACAGTAACGCAAAGTTGATC
>NW_016161896.1:3947-4089 GCF_001687245.7 Rhagoletis zephyria | reverse complement strand
CGCCGCCGCCTCTGGAACACCCAGTTTTGATTTCGTCTCTATCTTTCCGGAAAACACTATATAGGTTTGCATCGAAGAACTCGGAATCGAAGAAGTTGTTATTTAACCAACATTCGATAATTACAAAGACGTCATAATCGAG
>NW_016161896.1:0-2835 GCF_001687245.7 Rhagoletis zephyria | reverse complement strand
AAAAAAAAAAAAGGACGCACGGTGACGTTAGCGGGCCAAACTTCTGGCAATAGCAACTTATCAAACGATTTTACAGGTACCCCAAGCTTAAAGTTGACACTTTTAAAGAGTTAGTTGGCCCATCCTTTTTAATAAGTTTAAAACATGATAAAAGATTCTTTTCAATTCCGGAGTGTTTTCCAACATATTCAATAATATCAACAGAGCTGACAGATGGCTTAAAAGATGATAAATGAAGCCACTTTAATGGAACGGCCACATTAAGTTCAGCATTCGAACTAGATCCAACGACACGCAATTCACCTCTCTTATTACCGGCCTTGGCAGTAGTTTTACGCCTTTCCCTGTTACGAGCGGGAGACATTGATTGTATCGAATCACTTGCATTAGATATGGGGGTAGAAAGATTAGCAAGCGAAGAAATTTCGCCACTCCCTAATGTAGATGTTTTCCTCTCACCTGGGGGGTTACTCTGCAATGCGATGCGAAAGAGAAATGCGATGCGATAGGCAAATACGTCGTAAGTAATACGCTGCGGCGATTGCCTATCGCATCGCATTTCTCTTTCGCATCGCATTACAGAGTAGCCCCTCAGACCTCGATGCATCGAAAACTTCACCACGCTGCAGCACTTTATTTGTTTTGTTTATTGTTTGCTGATTTCCATAAGCGCGGCAACAGAGGCGTATGGNTCTCTTTCGCATCGCATTACAGAGTAGCCCCTCAGACCTCGATGCATCGAAAACTTCACCACGCTGCAGCACTTTATTTGTTTTGTTTATTGTTTGCTGATTTCCACCCATCTGCGCAGCAACAGAGGCGTATGATATACACATTTCACCCGTAGCAGTGGCGTTAGTTGACGTCGACGCCGACGCTGTAACACTAGCATCAGTGGGAAACGAACGAACGCCCAGAGACGAAGCAGATGGAAATAAGAGAGGACGAAAAGCAGCATCAGGCATAGAGGCACTACTTCAATGGTCGGCACGCCATAGTACAATCAGAGAACGTAAATTTATAGAGAAGGTCCAAGAACGAATCAGCGTGGAAACTGTCAAATACCAACAAAACTGGCGAAGCGCATTTTAAGAGCGACCAGCCAGAGTCAATCGAATTTTAACGGAGCCCAGCCAGAGGCAAAATAAATTTAACAGAAATTGTCTCATCAAAGCAAATGCATATTTTTCTTGTTAGAGATGAAATGCTGATGGCTTTTTACGTTTTTACAACGCTTTTATTGCTCTTTAAATTGGTTAATTATTTAAAATAAATGCATGCATAGGTCGAAATGTGTAATATGTACATATTGTGCACATGCATATGTATGCGAGAGATACAATTTTGTGAATCTAAAATGTGAAATTATGCAAATATGTAGTATGCAATTGGCAAATTCGTTGGTGATTTGCCGTCGGCATTTGGGTTGAAAAAATCGACTTTTACTTTTTTACCGATTCATATGGTATATGCTACGCTATTTTCAACGCAACAAACCGCAGTTTTCCAGCTGCCTTAGTTTTTCCCCAAATTCACTTTAAAGATGGACACATTGACCAAAAAATGCAAATGCGCACTGTTTGGTGTTGGCATTAAAAGCGAAGCAAATCGGTTTTTATATATTTAACGATTCTAATGGTAGCTTATAGACACGATATTTTCAATGCAACAAACTGCAGTTTTCTAGCTGCCTTAGTTTTCTCACAAATCCACTTCAAAAAAAAAGTACAAATGCATTGATTGCACGCACGTGTTTACTTCAAAGTGTTTTTGTCGAAAAGTTATTTATATTGAGAAAAACTGTGCATTATCATTTTTCACTGCTATACTCGTATTATATGTAAATAATGGGGCATATGCATAGTTAAAATAAAGCCGACACTAAAGTTAGTTACAGCTTTTTCATATCACTTTCAGTGGACTAGGCATCTGTGAAAAAAAAGATGCAACTAACTTCTTATTTGGGACTGACAAACTTAAACTTAGAGTAGACTTTATTTCATATACGAATATGCCCCAATAGTTTTGGAGTCAAATGAAAATGCATTTCCCCATGCATATGTATGTACATACATATGTACTCCATTAATTGATAACGTTTTTACATGCATACCTATATATGTATGTACAAATGTGCATATTACTGCCAAAATGCTACGCACATACATACAAATGTACATATCGTCACCTAAAATGCAAAAGGCCGTAACTAACAAAAAATTCAAAATTGACTTTTTGATTGATTATGAAGTACTTAACCGAAACGCATGTACACAGCAAATTTTACATGCATGCGTCCAAAAATAACGACTTTATAGGCGAAAATCAAAAGGCCGTAACTACAACTTCAACAATTTCATAAACCAAAAAGCCGTAACTACACTTTTTTTTCATTCTCTTTGATTCTATTTCAATGTGACACATTGTGTTATCCGTAATTACAGTTGTTTTCATTATCTTTCATTCTTTATCAAATTGTGTTATTGTGTTACTGCCTTTATTCCCGGAATAAAACAAAATTAATAAAATGAGTACTAATTGTGAAAATGGTTGTAATGAAAGACTTAAAAAAAAAAATAAAAGATCTGGAAATATAATAAACCGATTGAAAGGAAAAAAATACATGGGACTATCGAAAGGCATTATTAGTGAAAAAGCTCCAAGAGAACTTAAAGCTGGATGTACTTCAAAATTCTGTGAGAAAAGTGCTGTACGGAATTGTTCTACATTTTCCGAAGAAAATCGTAAGGAAATGTTTAGTGGGTTCTGGAAAATGTCATGGGATCAAAAAAAATGTATGTCGTTAATCTTGTTGAACGCGCAAACATAAAGCGA
>NW_016161895.1:35962-47424 GCF_001687245.7 Rhagoletis zephyria | reverse complement strand
AACTCCTCATCGTACATTCATATAGAGCATTTAAATAATGTAAGTATATCAAAAAATAAATTTTACGGCGTAATGGCGAGGGGGGGAATGCGGCGGTCCGCGTTTTCCCGCCACCACTAAAAAACCTAAGACGCTGAGAACAAATATGCGCATCGCATTGAAGGCTAAAAAAACAGTAACAATCTACCTTTCATTTCCAATAATTCGCTTATCAGTTATTGGCAAAAATACCGTTCGATTTTATGCATATACAGCAGAAAAGAATTGAACGCAGAACTACACTGTATGCAAAAATAGAGAGCAATTCGTTTAAAATACGTTCCATTTTATGCAAAAGTATGCCTGTATACATAAATGGAATGTTTCAGTAAAATAAAGCCAGAGAAAATACTACTCACGGGCTTTATTTCCTTTTTTATGAAATAAATCAAGCGGGCGTTATTTCCTTTCTTTGGCAAATAAAGCCCGCGGCAATTATTGCTCTTTCGCAAATGAAATAAATCCCGCGGGCTTTATTGCCTTTTATTGGTGGGCGCAATTTCCCCTTCGAAATGGAAATAATGCCCATGGGCTTTATTTCTCTTTTTTTTTGGGAAATAAGGCCCATGGGCGTTATTTCCGCGGGCCTTATTGCACTTCACCGCCTTAATACATTGTTTAACCGGCGAGGATAGAAATTACGCAGCAAACTTATTATGGACCTTTTACAAACCTAAATCTATGAGGATTAATTCCAGATAAACCCAAACGCATAATGCCCAGCTAGCGATAATTAGGTGAAACTATCGATAGATCCATATGTTCTGATTCATAAGTACCATATCTCAGTATCTACTTTGGCTTAAATGCTTTCATTTATGTATTTGTATTTTTTCCATCTCACTTGATTTCTACAACTGACACCCCCATGCCGCCAAAGTCCGATGCCACTATTCAGCCAGAACTTAACTCTGTACCGCCCCTTTCCTTTCTAAGACCGTATTCTATCATGAAGAGGTCATGGTTTGGTATCCATGCTTGTACTTGAAACTTTAAATTTTAAGGCATAATATGTATAAAGTAGACGTTTACATATATATGAAAACGTTTATTTTTTGTGATACACCTAGTGAGCTGAAACATATACATATATGTACATGCAAGTGTACTGTGCAAAGTGCTTAAGGGATAATAGAGTTAAAAGCATCGATATAAAAAAAAATCAATTTTTTCATTGAAAAAATAAAAATACTAAAATGAAAAAGGAAAAAGGGAATAAAAAAGTTATACATTACACGTTATTTTTTTTTGCGAAAATCGCATAAATCTCAGTGGACTTAAATATGGAATTAAATATTTTGCCCAAGAGCGTAGTTAAGAGGCCATAGACAAACATATGTAAACATATATGTACATACAAACATACATATGTATGTATGTGTAGGTGTATTTATATTTATGACTTGCAACATTTCGGCAAACTATTTGGAAAATTTAACTATAATTCTTATACGTAAATATATACATATGTATGTATGTATGTACTCGTATTTACATGTGTACACAAATGTATTAAACAAAGCTTGATTACTGTTTGTTAGTTTCATGGTGGACAACAATTTTAATGGGAAGTGGAAACAAAATTTTTGAGAAATTATACCAGCCCTGGGTTTTAGAAAATTTTTACATATACGAGTATATCATTACCTTAATATACAAAGGCCCTATCCTACAAGGTCGCTGAAATACAAAACTAAGTAAAAGTCCAAAATCCACTTTTTGATTGTTTATGACATCTGATCGAATTGTAAGACCCCAATCGTTTGATGCAGTAAAAAATTTAGTTAGTTACGGCTTTTTTGTATTTCAGCGACGATATGAGATAGGCTCTTTTTATACTATGGCAACGATATGCACATATATGTATGTTCTATTAGAGTCAGATCCGCAGATGGGCGGAGCCCTCATTTTGCAAAATTTCTCGCCTTAAGCGAATCTTGGCTACCGGAGTGGGCCATTTTAAATCTAAATAAATCTGAATAATAGTACCAAAATTCACAAATTTACACCAAGTTATACACCAGTGTACTACTTGAGATTGTATGTATAAAGTCTTTAATTCTTGCTTCAACCGGATAGTATTTTTGCTGCCAACTCTCCTCAAGGTTTACTTATTAAAGGTTTAAAGTCTCGCCTTCCACTCTGGCTACTTCATCTTCACACTTTGAACCTGTTTATTTAACCAATTTATATTGCGCTTTCATTGCGCTTCCACTGAGAAGTTCTGATTCTTTTTTATTTATTTTTTTTTTGTAATTTTACAACTTTGGTGGCTGCCACCACTTTCAGCCAGTTCAACAAAAGTCAACTCAGTGTGGGGTTACACATTGATGGACGGGTAATTAATTGCGCTCGTAGATAATGGTTGGTAACTTGCTGACAGTTGTTAGTGTGCAGAGCGGGCGATGCTTTTGGAGAAAAGTTTCCTCCCTTGCAGTTTGAAGTTTACGCAGAAAATGTTTATATATTTTTTCCGGTTACTTTGTAATTAATAAAATGTAAGCCCTTGAGCATTACAACAACAAACAATGTAGCAGTGGTGGCAGTAATCGTAAACATGGTGGAAATGTATGAGCACTTTGGTAGTGGTGATGCGCAAGTCGTTACTCCGTTACTACGAAATTCCTTACACACACATGTACACATAGTTATTTTGGTTTTTGTTGCCATCATTAAACTGTTGCATGCAACAGTGGTAGCAATTTTTTGTTTACTTTTTTTTGGCAAGCGTGATGTACACTTTTATGTATGTATGTATGTATATCTGCAGCTTTCAAGTGCAAATTGCTCGTTTTAATCTTCTGGCGTATCAAATAGTTTTAAGTCCAACAATAAATTTTGTGTGGTTTCGCACTAAACTCGTTAAGCGTTTTCATCACTTTATGGTTGGAATAAACTGAATGGAAATAAATTTGAGTAAATACATAAACTCACTTTGGATTTTAATTTGCATTGAGCGATAGAAGTGGCATGCTCTATATTAGGAACTCTTAGATGACCTAAAACTGGCGTGCATTTTCTTAGAAAAATATAGCCGATTATATGTGCTTTGAGCGCTCGGGTCCATGAGTTCTTTTGGCTTTGCTGCATTTATTTTAGTGAGTGAGTGAGTGAACGAAAATTTTATTTAAAAGAAACCCTACAATATTTTAAATTATCAAATAGAAAAGAGAGCTTGTCATAGTAAAATACCGATAACCTATTAAATACTTAATAAAAAAGTTCCACACTAAACCAGTGGCTCACCAGTGGCGTATTTGGACCGACAAATGTTTACATATCGGGCTCAATGTACATCCAATCAACGTATAGTATGCCCCCTAGAGGTTTTTGGTTAACAAATTTTAAGGCAACTGCAAACTTTCCATGCCAAAAATTAAGAAGTTTCTTCATTTTTTATGTTTGTATATTTGTATGCTGTAAAAAGTTCAAAAACATTTGTATATAAATACACGAACAAGCTACTTACATACATACATACATATGTCTGTAGTTGGCCTGACTGTTTTTGTCATCACCCCTGAACAATGTCTTAACTGTCGTCCGTTATTTACGATAAGTTTTTGCGAACTTTTGCCACATAAAAAAATTAAAAGGCAAACTAACACTTGAAAAAAAAAACCAAAACATGTTGAAAAGTTTGTGGCACAACAAAGCTTCGGTCACTTGGGCAAGCTAACTCGAATGTTACAATTTTACGTAAATAAGCAAACATGTCTGGTATGTAGCACCCTAATTGTTCATTTTGACTTTAGTTGTGTATGCCCTACAGTTTGTTCGCTTATTTGGCTAAGCAGAGATTTATGCAACTTTTCAGAAAGTAATTAAAATATATAAAAGAAACAATTTATGGTTGGCAATCGTTCTTGTGAAGTGCAGGACAGCTAATTCAAAAGCAAAAAAATTATGAAAAAAATTATAGGATTTATTAATTCTGTAAGGGAATTTGTTTAAACAATATGATGAGCTTTCTCCCTTTTTTTAGTTTTAACAATAAAAGCAAAATACGATATATTCTAAATGATTCTTCGTATTTTTTCTATTTCTTACTTCTCTCTAGAGAAAACTCAAATATTTAAAGTAATAAAAAATAAGGGCACGCAGTAAATACATATTTATAAATGAATATGGTGTTGTAACACTTGAATTCTCAATGAATAAAAGGTGACTCATAACTTTTGCATTATCCCTGTACCGACGAAAAAGGTTCCTAATTAAAAAAGTAATTAAAAAGTAAAAAAAGACCTCTCATTTTTTAAATTCCTTTTCAAAAGTATTCTCATAATAAAATCCTTCTTAAATTTCTTTCGTCTGGCATTGTGATACACATGTGTTTTAGTAAATTGATGAACTAATTCGAATTTGATTATTCGAACAAATAGCAACCCTCCTAAATAAAGGTCGGGGATAAATCCCCTTCAAACCCATTTCGATGTATACCAATCTTTTAATAAATCATCCAACTTGCTGAATAATTTGAATGTAACTCTTTAAACACGTAACATTTTTTCGTTTGACTACGGTATTTTTATATTTCATATACTTTTTGAATTAGTTAATTGAGTTAGCCCTTTCAAACAGGTGGCAGCCCTTTTCAAAAGTATTTTTAAGGTTAATCATTGTTAACTCTCCTTACCCGGACACTGCGATACATATTTTAATTAACTGATGAATTAAGTGGAACTTTAATTTGTAAACATGTGGCAACCCCGCTAAATAGAGTTCAGAAAAAAAATAAAAATTTCAAACCTCCTTCGAAAGATACCCATATTTTAATAATGCACTTAACTTATAAAAGAATTTGAATTTAACTTTTTAAACAGGTGGCAACCCTCTTCCAACAACTCAAAAATATTCTTAGCGTTCAAACAAAAGATTTCTTAACACTCTCGTCGTTTGATATCGATATTTTGATATTTCGTATAACTTATGTATAAGTAAACTAAATTCGATACTTCAAACAGGTGGCAACCCTCTCGAAAATATTTTAAAACTACTACTTTCTGAAACCCCTTTCGTTTGGCACCCAAATGGTGATACATATGTATTTCTTTTACCTAATATGGTTTTTTAAACAGATGGCAACCCTCCTATAGTTCAACTAAAACCTAAAAGATAAAAAAAAAAACACTACTATGACGATGTTCATTAAAAGTATGAAGCCTTCGTAAGATTTCCACAATGAGAAAATTTGTATTACACACATTTCTTGCTCATTTTTACTATACGTAGGTCTTTCAACGCAAGATCAATTACGAAAAATACATAATAATACAAGAAATACATATTTGCTTGCTAATAGCAATAAATTGTTGCTAAAAGTCCATGAGTTCTATTATAGCTAGCAATTCAGTTTTATTTATCATAATTGCCAGATAATGTGTATTTGAAACAAACATGCCTTACACTGAAATACATATACACATTTAAAAAAAGTGTAAGCGATTTTTATTAGCATATCTACTTAAGAAAGTTTTCTGTTTACGTGCCAAGTTCAGGTAAAAAGCGAATAAGGTAATTGATTTTCATTTAGAAATTGTATACAAAGTTAGCTGAACGAAAATAATTTCCACCCATTTACTCACATACATACACATATACAGCCATATTTGAATACATACCGATGCAAAATTAATGTTTATAAAATAATTGCGAATGATTGCCGATACTTTGCATGCATTTTTGAAGCAATTTACACAAAAATAAATCCAAAAGTTTCAACTATAAAATAATAAAAACTGTGTACCACTTCTTTCTGCGTCAAAAAGAATTTGAAGAACGAAAAGTGAAATACATATAATAAAAAAAATGGAAGGCAATAAAAAAATATTGTGAAGGCAGCGCAGCGAGGAGTCAATACCACGCCACGTCAATAATGAATGATATCCAATATAAGCATGGATTTTTTGAAAGGAAAATCAATTTTGTAGATATTTTTTTTTTTTTTTTTGGAAAAGTTTACTTTCAGTGAAAACAAAAGCAGGTGATTAAACAAAAATTTTATTTTTAACGATTTCTACCCAATAAACATTTTGGCGAACGTCCGAAAATGACTTTCGATATCTAATATACATATCGATCTGAGAATGAACTCATAACCAACCTTAGTTTTCAAACGTTCATAGTTTATCGGACATACACTCGAGATGGGTTCGAAAAAGAAAATTGAAAACCATAGTAACCAGAGAGAAAGTGAAACTCAGCTCATTCACGAAAGAAGAAAATCTCTTTTTATCAATAAAATTTCACACACAGTGTTGCAAATGCGAAACTTACTATTGAAAAAGGTATAGCTTATACAATTCTTACGTGCTAATAAAACTCTTAAAAGGAGCTACTTTTTCATTCTATTTTTATAATTTATAATATCTAACTCATTTCTTAATATATCAAAAGAAGTGGTACATCAAATGAAAGGCAACTGAGTTTACTGTGTATTGTTTGTAAATAATTTTTCATTAAAATTACACGTTTTCGAAATATTTACGAATATTTGAAAAGCTCTTTATCAAAAATGTGAAAGTTTTCGATTTTTATTGTAAATAATATATGTGTTTATGCATACGAAAACGATTTTAATTTTTTTTTTACTCATTTCTTAAAACTAGCAAAACTTGCAAAAAAATATAAGATATTTAACAATTAACAAGAAGAAACAAATTATTCCAATGTAAGTGGTATTTTTTTTGAACTTTGTAAAAAATTTTTTAGAAACAAGTAAATTTAAAAAATAGCTCTTCAAACCTAATAAGAATTTAATTATCTTTCAACTAATAAAAATTTAAAATCCGTAAAGAATCCTAGGCTGTAGGCCTTTTGAATAGTAAATTTGCATCACTGTGCGCCCAAATCTCTGTTAAGTGCCTGGGCGAGCTTTCCCCCCAAATTCTGATGTGCGTCTTACTTTTATAAAGGGGTCTGAAGGAAAGGTTCTTCTAGATAAGCTTTTTCGGGACAGAAGTACATTGCCTGCCGAGGGAAGACTGCTTTTGGAAAACATTTCTTTGGATGTTGCCCGACCAGGTATCGAAATTAGTCCCATCGATTGGAAGTACGCTCGCTACGGCGGCTTTCAAGTTCCAAATCCTTGTATAGAAGTCATCTGCCACCTTTGGGGCCAAAAACTTTTCTGAGAAATCTCATTTTGTCTTTGCGGACAAATTTTGGTTTTTGGTTAGTGTGCACATTCGTATTGGACATAAAAATTGGTAATTCTGAAAATAAACTTCGACAGTACATTGATTAGCCCAGTCAGAAATGGCATACATTTTAGGTAGTACTGGCAAGAATATTGACCAGCCTGCTAAGCCCTGCCACAAACTTTGGTCAGTATCGCAATATCAGTGGAACTTCAAACTGTCGCAAAAAAAAATAAAAATTATGAGAGCTATCAAGTTAATTTTGGGGTTTGACACTACAGTTCGAAGATGCTTGAGTTATATCACATGTTACTCGGAAAATATTGTGAATTTCCGCAGTTCACTCTTCACCAAATATGGGTACTGACACCCAGAGGTACACCAGGCAATGATAAGGCAAGAAAGGGCACTTATCTTTCAATTCTGACGTCTTGAAAACGTGGACATGTCGATTGCTACCTGAAGCTTAATAAACAAGGAAACACGTAGTTTTCTTCTCAAAAGCAAGTAAAATATGAGAAGAATTAGAAACCTACAATACTCATGTGGCCAGAATGACACCGAAAGGGGTTACATCACTCCAGAGAGGCACGCGGACATACACGGGATGCTGTTTGATGACTTCTACAATAACTGAAAAAACTAGGATGAGCCTGGATTAATAAAGCACTTACTTTCTGAATGTTCAGCATTGGGGAGACTGAGGGTCATGAGTGCAGGATCCATTGGAGACCTGAGAAATATAGCATAAAGATAAGGCGACTGCTAAAATTGTCGAATTTCATATACTGGTTTTTGTAGGAGGGAGTGGGGGGAAGTTAGATTAGGCCCCTGGTGACAGATAGTAGGCCTCAGTGTGCTGATGTGTCAACCAGCAGCCACTTCAATCTGACCTAACCTAAACACCCACCCCTAGAATTGGGCCTTGGTTAGCCTGCTACTTTTTGTTTACTAGCACAGTTAAGTTCAACTTCCTTTGTTATATGTAGAAAATAAGTAAATTTTAAATAGTTCCGGGGAAGTCTGAGGAAAGCCACCTAATTCTTGCTGTTCACGTTTCCTGCAAGGATACCAATTATCCCTTTCCTTACATACAAAGTGATTTTTAAAAATCATTTGTAATTCTGAGTAATTTTTCAGGAACTCTGTTGATGCAAATAACGGGAGTTCTACTTTTCAATTTTTCCGGGTAAGCTGATTCACATTCATTTTGTTAACGCAGTTTGTAATATGTGGTAAAGCATCACTGTTCATAATTCTTCCCATGTGAATTAGTGCCTCTGTGTATGCCCAAACCGGCAGTGATTTCTTCTGATCGCATGAACATACCTACATATGTACATACATATGCACATTTATTCAGAATTATTCATACGTACACATACATATGTATAGTACATACCATGTAGCATGCTTTCTCTCACTCACCGTACAACTTGTTCGATACTTTCCTACAAAAATGCTGCTAAGGTTGCCGATGAGTTTGTCTGCACTAAACCAAATTGCTCATGCTGCGTATATTTGCTTGCCTACTGTGGCCGTTCGATACCGCTGAGTCGTCAGTTCAGCACTGCGCCGGGCCTCTGGTTCACATTCAGTTGCCAATTTGTTTGCACTCTAAAATGGTGTGCGTCGCATAGCATAGCAAAAATTTTGTGGCAGAGCAAATTAATTAAACGCATGTAATTTTCAAAAGCAAACATTTTTTATTCAATCTATCAGTGAATTTAATAACAGAATAATATGAATGTGTAAAAATATGACGCGGTCAAATAAGTAAATGGTTTATGGAAATGATTAGTGAGTGGACATAGGGAGAAAAACCATTTGGATCGACTGGTGGTAGGCTAACAAAATTTAATGAGTTTAAGCAAATAAACAAGACTGAATATGCAAATAAAGTGGGGCAGGAAGTGTATTCAATTGAATTTTTTTTTTATTAAGGAAAAATTAAATAAAAGACACTGCAGAAACGCTAAACTGACACAATGCAACGCCGAGACACGTTAACTTAAGTTTTAATGGTAGATTAAGGATCCGTATACCGTTTTTCTAAATCAGGTTATTTTCGAAAGATATTTTCATTTTACGGTTGCAATGAAAAATATGAAAAAATATAACTTCAACATGGAAACTGTTACTCATGCCCATGTACGAGTATGGCCATGTACAAGGCGTATGAGCAACATTTTTTCCTGCTCATATTTCATGCAAAAAATTACGTATTTATGCATTGATTTTCTTTGTTAGTAGCATACCTTTTTTATAAACAAGCTTTAATACGAATAATAACAAAATAAAATTTAAATCTGTTATTCTTTAATTTTTTCCCTTGTAAAATTTGCATTTTTTTCATAAAATGGGAAATGGGAAAATTACCTGATCTAGAAAAACAGTATACAGATTCGTATGCTACGACCAAAATTTTTGTTGTCACAACTTAATATTTTCGCTACAATGTAATTCCATATTCTGACTTTTGTGACTCTCATTCTCAATTTCGTGGCAAAATTAAAATTCTCTCGAAATTATTTTTAAGATGAGTTTAAATTTTTCAGTGTCATGAGGCTGAATAACACGATTGGGAATTAGCCCAAATATTTTTCGTGAGACCGGAAAAAAGTTGTACTTTGTCCCAAACATGACAAAAAATTTTTTGTACCAATCGTATGATTCCCAAACCAGTTTCCATGATGTTCCTTTGTGACCTTTAGTAAAAAGTTCATTAAAAATTACACCATAAATATTTCTAAAATTATTGTAATTACAATTCTCTAACTAGAGGCAGCACTGAGAGGCCACTTCATTAAGTCCTTAGAACAGTTGAGAGATCACTCAAAATCAAGCAGCATACTCTGGCGGCTTTCCTTGACATATGAGTCCTTAAGAACCAGAGGGGCCGATCAACATATATATATTTTTTTTGGGCAATATTAAAAAGAAGATTTATAAATAAGAGAAACGTTATTTTACTGAAAAGTTCTTGAAGTTACCTGATGCCACCTATTATACCTTATGTGGACGGGTCGCATGTTTAATAATATACAGAATTATTTAGAAATTTTAATTTGTGGGAAAACTCATTCAAAGTTAAATAAATTCCTACATTTGGTATACAAAAACAACAAAGATGGAAATTTCAGAGAGATAGTTACAACTTTTATTAAAAAAATCGCTCTTTAACAATTATTTTTTATTTAAGTGCATCTTAAATAAAAGTTTTTCTGATTATTTTTTTTTTAATAAATCTAGAATAACAATTATTTTTTACATATATCTAAATAATCTGCAAACAACAGTTATTTTGATCTTTTTTCTTAAAAAAAACTTGCTGATTTTTCCTTTGGAAATTATACTTTTATGCAAGCAGGTCGATTTTCTATACGAAATGGACTTTTTTAAAAATATTACTATTAATAGACTATAAGAATTTTAACATAAAATCAGTAAGAAATCCTTATGGAAACTTCTTCGTTTGTTCACCTGTTCTGGTGCTTGCAGTAACACTCAAACCACTTGGGCATACAGATGAGCACCTGAGTAGAAGATCGACTTATCTCGGCAGCCAGTTCGAAAACGCCTTATCTCAGAAACTTTTTAAAAAACGGTCTACTGCAGAATTTTATTGAAAAACACCCTATCTGGAATAGTGGGTCTTTGAAAAGTTTTCTGAGATAGCACGATTTGGAACTGGCTGCCGAGATAGTTCGATCTTCCACTCAGGTGTCGATATGTAGTATAATTCAATATATGTATTGTTTTTTTTTGCTGAAAATTGCTGATAAGTACGTGGATTTTGCAATACTTAGTAATCAAAACCCAAATATGCTCAGCAATTTTCTTTATATTGAACAAATTTGTTTTGTTAATTTAAATCATAAATGGCTTTTTGCGCGAAACTTTTTTATGGTTTCCCAAATAAGTGTACTTCACTGAAGGTTTATCCAAACCATGGAACGTTCGACACCGCAAACTTTTTTAAAAATCAAAAACTTTAATAAATGCATAGCCTTAATAGGTTTTAACTTTCTGCATACAATTTCCTCAAAACCCGTTAGCCCTACGAAAAAATTTACTTGTAATTTTTCTAGAAAATTTTTAAACCCACAAGCTTGATTGCATAATTTTTTCGTTGAAGTTACAGCCAAAAAAATTAAAAAAAGCAAGTAATTTTTAAACAAAAAACTCAACCGACTTCAATTCTCATATAAAAATTTAGGAGTACCGTTAATTTCTTCCTGATCGAATGACTAGATCTAAACAAAAATTTGTATGGAATCACCC
>NW_016161895.1:17977-35370 GCF_001687245.7 Rhagoletis zephyria | reverse complement strand
AATATTAACAAAAATATAACGATGGAAATTTATGTCACGTGACGCCACGTCACGTCACGTTTCACACTTGGGGTTGTAAAAGAGAATTGAAACAATTTGCATTAATTCAAAAAACTCTAAAAACAACTAGAATTGCTCCAAATCATATTAAAATAAGTTTCATGAAAATAGCCATCCACAATTCGCAGAGTTTTGCGATTTTGTAAGAAAAGAAAAAATCAACTTCCATTTTTTGTCACGTAACGACACTCTCTTTAAATGTTTATATTTCAGGACCAAGCAGTTCGATTGATTTCATTTTTCGGTTAAATATAGAGCTAATTATGTGCTATACAATGGCCTAAAAAAGTTAAAGAAAACTAATGGTATTCCTTTTTTGTATCACATTGAAATCGTACGACTGTAACGTGCGCCACCATGGGAATGCCCACATACATTAATTTTGTTCGATAAAGTCGCTTGTGTATCACTAAGAATATCAACGGATAACTGTTCGTATGCTGCAATTGCTTAGTTGAAGGCAAAAGTGTAAGAAATTCAACCGACACAAGGAAGTAGTACGGCAAATAATTTTCACATGTCTAGCATTCAGCATAGGGCCAGCACTTAGCAATCCACATTATTTTCATGATGCTCTCAATGGAAAATATCTAAATAGTTACGTTTATACTTGAACATTTGACGGATTTCCCAAAAGCCTTTGAGTTCGTATCGCTGGATTGTTAAATAAACACTCGCACTCATGGCAACTCTGGGACGTTCTACCATCTATCGCACATTGTCTTATTCTCTCGTTCTTCTTGCTGTCGTATAACCAGCACCTGATTATCGAACACAAGAACTTTAAGTGTCAGTATGCAAACTCCATTTCCAAAAACTTTTAAATTAAATTGGTTTTGATACTTTCAAAACTGCCAGGAAAATCTATGTTTTTGGAATTAAATTCTTTCAATATATAGTATAGGAAAATATTAATTTCACTCGGAATGAATAATGACAACCCTAGTAAATATTTATATACATAATGAGAGAATATATTTGGATAACAATAACCATTTGTAAGCAACTGTGTCCAAGGCCAAAGCAGAGCCAAGTCGTTATGCGTAAAATGAGCAAACAAAGAGCAGCAAGAAAACCGGCATCGATGAAATCAACAATAAATGTCACGAAAGCACTGGTCATAAGGAAGTGTTGCCAGGAAGTGTCACAAGGAAGTTATACAAGCTCGTTTCAGTGAACATTTATGTGCTTGTAAGCCTACAAATGTATGCCAGCAATCCTGAAACGTAGCAAAAGTGAATAGAGTCATTTCATATGTTTGCTATTAACCATTACAATGGACGCCCATTAAAGGCCAAGTAATTTCATGTATTTTCTTTTTTTTTTCATACAAACCAGAATTGAGGTTGATGTGCACAAGGTGGCTAATATTAATAGCTTGCACTAAGGCTGTATCCACAAATATACAGTCGCTTGACTTGATTCAACATGAGCTCTTTGTTAGCACTATTGGCGGCTATGGCCAATCATGCGGCACAGCAATAGGCCAACACAGTAGTGATGGCGGTGATGATGGTGGCTCTGCTGATGATAACATTAATAGCGCCACAGCTAAACTGGTCTTAGACTAAACAAAATATCGTTGACTATCTGGCAAGTTGCCGAACTGCTTATCTAGCATTCACACACATACGTACGAGTATTTTACAAATCGGTATACTTAAACCAGGCTCGCTATATTTCTACACATACATATACTAATAGTGGTATTGTATGTAAGCGAAGGCATTGCTGCATATACGTATGTATGTACTTTGGAGTTGAAACATTAGGGGTATTCACGATCCGGTGCATACGGTCTAGCATAGTGGTGCATAGATAGCATAAATAGCATGACTGTTGTTGTTTCATGTGTTCAAACAACAACAAAATTAGCCAGTCGTGCTTGCTATGCACCATGATAGACAGTATGCACCGGATCGTGAATACCCCTATTGTTATTGTACATAATAACTACATGCATATGAAGCCTCTACAACATATTTGCATACCTAAATACAGGGGGGAAAACTTTAATAAGGACGCGATATTTCAACAAGTTTTGGCAATTTTTCTTTGGCTTATTTAATGTATATTGTTTTTATATATAAGTATAGCTTGTTATTTAACAAAAAACCATCTAGGTCGGATTTTCAAAATTTGTATAAAAATTAGGTAAACTCGACAAGTTTCAACAAAACTGCATCAAAGTTTCAAACATTTTAAACCGAAATGTTTTTTTTGTTATGCAGTTTTATAGCCAATTGTATGATAATATAATTAAGTGCAAGCTTGAAGTAGCTAGGACTTGTCTTTCGTATTTTTTTACGGTCCTTCAACAAAAAAAAAAATTCCAAAAAATCATTGTCAAGCCCTAGCTAATTAAGACTTACTCCAAGTCCTAGCTAAATAAAAAACATTGTAAAATTTTCCTAATATTTGTACAAAGTTTGAAATTCGGACTTAAGTGGTTTGTATCAGAGAACAAGTTTTACTCCCACAAACTTAATTAAAATTAAATAAACAAAAGCAAAATAGCCCAAAATAGTTTTTGGGCCCCTTTTTATTTTCACCTTATTATTAAGGATATTCTTACTTACTAGTGACCACTGGTGTCCCATAGCCGCTCAGTGGTAGACATGCACATTTGCACATACTTACTTGAAAAATCCTATCAGTTTGCAGCAATACATAAAATTTTTTCTATAGCAGACTCTTGACAAGAAAAAGCGCAGATATCTGCAAAACAAACTTACTTTCCACCTCTTACTTCGCAAAAGCTGTTTTGTTGATTTTGACTCAAAATATATGGCGTTTTTATCACTTTATCTGATATTTTTTTTTGCGCGTATTTAAAGAAATTTTCAGCAGCATCAGCAAAATTCTGATTTATTTGCTATTTACCTGTCGGTTGAATGCCAAGGAGTTTTCGTCGTCTAGTGAGTTTTATAACAACAAAATAAACAACTTTTTCGGGTTAGTTAGTAAAATTATTGCAAAAAAGTAAATATGCAAGGTGTTTTCTTCGAATTCGTTCGCTTGTAACTTAACCAATAGAACCGAAATTCGAATTTTATGGGCCAGTCGTTTAATTGACTCATTTACAGATCTATTCTGCACGTTACCGATGATTTTGTAACCGGAAAATTTTATTACCAAAAAATGTTACCAGTTCTTGTCACCGCGATTCTAGGTACGTTGGTAATGCAGTTAAAATATTCAGCAATTCAGCTATGAAGAATTGTGCAAACTCTGGCATTGCATATTTCACGGGGCAATACTTTGTTACCAGCTTATGAGATGGTAACAAAAATTACCGGTTACAAGAGTACACAGAATGCGAAAAGGGTTTAAAAATTGACAGGAACTTTATTTACCGGTTACAAACTTTTTATCACCAGCGCAGGATAGACCTGTTAGATGACAATTCTGGTAACTATCTCTCAACTAACCAAAGCCTCTCGACAAACAAAAGTTAATTCTGGCAACTATTCTGAAAGCTCATTTCTGATCGAAATACTAATTGAAAGATCTGCTAATGCGGATGTCTTAGATAATGCTTTTTTGCTATTAGCAATAAGTTTTCTAAAAATGAAATCAAATTCAAAACAAATTATTATTTTTTAAGTATAAAATCTTAAAATAAAAAGAAAATGATAATAAAAAAACTAAAAAGGCAAAATTAAATCAGTTCCTAAAACTGTAAAGAAATAAGAAAAAATGTATTTAAAAATAATATAAACTAAAAATTAAAAGAAAATTAAAAAAAAATAAAAGAAAATATCAACACTGTAACAGAATTTTTTTTAATAGAATTATAGTGGTATTTTTTTTTAATAAAAATTTCAGTTGTTAAATGAAACAGCAATAAAGCGCTGTCGGTTGCTCCTTTTAAACCTATTGAGGTCTATTTAGAAAAGTACTAGCTACTGAATAAAATAAAATTCAGCTGTTCAAATCTGCGACTGAGATTTTAATGATTTTTTTTTTAACATGCTTATATATATTAGTTTCAACTGTATGTAAAAATTTCGAGATTTTTAGTTAGATTTCGCAGAAAGATTCTGAGTATGTAATTTTGTAGCGAATTGAATTTTAAGTTTAAGGTTGATTTTTGGATTTTTTTTGTTGAAGTTATTGCTCATTTTCTTCATATAAGAAAATCATTAAACATAGTAGATACTTCGTACGGAAGAAAATAACTTTCACTGTCAAAAAAAATAAAATTGTGTAAAATTAACGGTAATAGGCGGCATGCACGGTGCGTCTGACTCGCGAGTAATTTGTTTACGTGTTGACTCGCCTTCGACTACACACAGTTGAATCATTCAGAGTCATGACGGGAGCCGTGTAAGTGTAACTAACACATATTTATATTCACAAACAGGCAAATTAGGTGGCTCTTGGAGTTTTCGAGAGAAAGATTTGGCGGAAGATTTACGAATATGGACATAGTGCAGCGAGTTCGTTGTGTTTTGATTTTTATATTATATGTCTTAGATAACACGTATTAAAGACTTTTATTTATAAAAGTCATCAATAAAAATCAGTCAGCGACTTTAATTTTAAGAGTCATCAATATAAACCAGTCTCCGACTTTTATTTTTTAAATCATTCGTATAAAAGTCATTAACATTTTTTGCAGTTAAGAAGGTATTGGAAAGCAAAAGTAGTTTACAACGACTTTTACTAATGACTTTAATAAGTATGATTTAAAAAATAAAGGGCAGTGACTGATTTTTTTATTTGAGTTTTTAAATAAAAGTCTTCGATAACTGTTATCTAAGACATATAAATAATTTAAGAATCAAAAACAACTGTTATTTGCAGATTATTTCGATAAAAATTNATAACGGTTGTTTAAGGAGTAATTAAACAAAAGTAAAAAAATAATGGTTAAAGAGCGATTTTTTTAATAAAAGTTGTAACTGTTACGGTCTGTGCTTTCAACACTGTTTTTGTATTGGCCAGAGCAAAAGATCTTCTGAGGCGCTACAAAGCACACCGTGCATTTGCTTGTACAAAATGTATATAAATGAAGTGGGATTTTTTTTCTCACTAATAAAGCAGACAAAAATTATGCAGGTTTAACAACAAACATATAATTCAACGGTCCTCAAAAAAGTCCAACGCACAAGCCTCATACAGCCATGGGAATAAATCGTTTCTATACCACGCCAATCAGTCTAATATGTAGTAGCTGATAAGTTAGGCTAAACGTGTATTTTCATAGTTGATACAAATATTTCTATGTATGTATACATGTACGGGCACAATAGATCTTAAGGTCGCAGTGCTCTATCCCCAACAATAATAATAATGTATGTGCGAGTATAATATCCATTGCTTACAAGAGCCAACAAAGCACAAAGTAGCAGCGCCAGGAATTTATGGAGATTTATGATTTGCTCTTTTTGTTTAATTAAAATGAAGTGGTGAGCATTTTTGGCGAAATATATGCGAAGTGCGTGTCGGTGCGGGAAGAACAGGAATTGAGTTGAATGTGCGACTGTTGTTACGCCTCGGCCGAGCTGAAATGAAAGGTGACAACAAACTGTATAGAAGTAGCAAAAGCTAAAAAGTAATATCAAGAAACTTTCTATGTGAATTTATAAGCGGAAGTCAAGAGGAGGGCATTTGAAAATTCCTATTCTGTGTTTGTAGATGTTTTCACTACGAAGAGCAAGTTGCTTAAGTGACATGTGTAAGGATGTTTATGTTTCTTCTTGGCTGGCTGTCTTCACTTGTTTGTGTTTGCTTTTGCTTGTTGGTGGTAAATATGGAATTCATATTTTTTGTTTACTTAAATTTAACTTGATTTCATTTGTTGAGATTTGCATTTGCGTAAATTAAGTTGTCAAGTGTTAATGAACAAAATAAACAAAAGGAAAATTAACGATACCCACAAGTGTGCAAAGATAAAAGTAATTGCCTGGAGCTAGACTATTTTTAAATTTGTATGCGAACGCTTGGTAAGATGAAGAGATTGAGTAGTTGGTTAAAGGCGATGAACTTAAATTCAAAGTGAGAATTTAATGAAAATCTGTAATTTACTGGAAATTAAAATTCCAATTTTTTTATTGTGATTGTGATCGTGATTATCAGGCTGAGTCGACGAGTCAGTGGGGTGTGTAGACCTTGATTTGCAAATAATGTTTTGTAATTATAAATTTAGAATCAGCATTTCTCATACTTCCTCCGAAAGCGCTCGAACAATTCACTGGATCGAGGCTTAAACTGTATGTACATACATATGTATAATGTATGTATGTATATGTAAAATAGACGGAGTTCACACTTCATATGTTTGATTTGTTTCAAATCTTAAATATGAAATTTGAGCTTGATTTATACATTTTTAAAAGCTTTACAGCACAAAAAGAAAAACAAATCGATTTATAGTTTTCAAATCACACATGCACACATTAAAATTCTCTATGAAAAGAAATATTTAAAAAAATTTTTCTTGAACAATTTTTCAATTACAAATTTTTTAAATAAAAAAAATTAGTTTTTGAAAATATTCCATCTCAAAAAAAAAAATTGAATAAAATCACAATGGTAGCTTGAGTATTGCGCAATATTTAAGTATAGTATTCTACAATAATTAGAGTTATGAATTTTTTTTTACACCGAAGTTGAGTAAACTGAGCACATTACAAATTTACAAATTTCTTAAATTTTTTTTTAATTTTTTTTGATTATGCAGATTTTTTTCAATATTTTTTTCGAGATGGAAAGTTTTTAAAAACTAATTTTTTTATCAAAAAATTTGTATGTGAAAAATTTTTCAAGAAAAAAATAAAAAAATATGTATTTCTTCTCATAGAGAATTTTTGATTTGTGTATGTTTGATATTTTTCAAATTTTTCCTCGCCCCGTTCTCGAGATATTTGGAAACCTATAAATAGATTTGTTTTCGTTTTTGTGCTGTAAAGTCTTTAAAAAAGTATTAATCAAGCTCAAATTTCATATTTATTTATTATTTATGTTTATCCATCAACGCTAAAAACTTGAAACAAATTAAACATATGAAGCGTGAACTCCGTCCATTTTGGTATGGAACGCCCCATGGTACCTCTGTTACCATGAGCTCACCTGTTGCTAACAATTTCTCTTCATTTAATGACTGCATTTTATTGTTGCCACGTTTCATATTCCTTTTGCCACTAACTTGCCCTTCACCGTATATCATTTACCCAGCCATGACGCTGAACAAAAGGCAATTACCAATCACTGCCGCAGTACGTATGTGTTTCATTTAATTTTTCTCATCGGAATATGAATATTTTACTTATGCTTTTATGGCCTATTTTTTTCTTGCTAAATTTTGTATTGTTTTAACAAATTGGAATAATTGCTGATTTCAGTATTTACGTTTGTTTAAAACTGTTGAATTTTTACCTTGCGTGCTAACGTATGTATGTATGATGACTTAAAAATTGCCTTAACTAAGATATCTACACATACATACATATGTTAATCTATGTATATTAGAGTGGTCAAAAAACAATTAAGGTCGGAATTTCAATGCCCTCACACGCTAGGATTGTTCATTACCGAAAAAAATTTGAAAAAAAATAAAAAATATTTAGAGGCCGCTCTAAGGTTTAAAAGTTGTTGGTATGTTTTATATGGAAAAAATAATAATTTTTCTTAGAAATGGGATAGAACTCAGTATTTTTCGATCGAAAAACTTTTTCTCTCATCAGTTGCCTGTCGATAATAATACCCAATTGTTTATTTAATCAGTTTTTAATATGAACTATTTTTAAAAGGACCCTTAAAACTCCAAAAACTCAAAGGGGGTCCAAAAAAATTCCTAGCGTTTAAATGGTAGAACAAACAGTTGGGTTTTAATATTGGAAGAGAAATTTTTTTGTTTTTTTTCCATACAAAATACATGGAAAACCTTACGCGCTTTGAGCGCCCTCTAAATATTTTTTTGATTTAAAAAAAAAAAACAAAAAAAACAGTGTATAATTTTTCCGGCATAGAAAAATCTTAGGGGGTGAGAGCATTAAAATTCAGACTTTACTTTTTCACATGCATATTTGGCCCACCCTAATGTATCTATGTACATGTACGTTAACATAATTACACTTACACTTACACATATGTATGTACGTTTGTTTATATAAGCGTGTTTGTTTTTATTGTATGCTGTCTATCTTAAATATCATTTCGGTGCAATTTTTTCTCATCTCATCGAACTCACTTATGGGGTTTCAATTTAAGTGCTCATTTTCTTTATTTCAAATTATTTTTAGTATGCTTTAAATTTCTATTCACTTTTATGACCTGCTGTTTGAAATAAGCAAATTTGGCTGTTCATTTATGGCCAAGGTTGATTTATTTGCCCCTTCAAGTGGTAATAATTCAACACAACTGTAGGTTCATGAATTTTAAAAACCGAATTGCATGCTTATTTTTTGCAGTAAATTCAACAAGATTTGGTTTTATTGAAATTATGTGAGAAAGAATTTTGTTTATAGAGATTTTTGAGAAATGCTAAAAATATATGAGCTCTTTTCTAAAATTTTGGCTTAATAAGTGCGATTAATTTGTTTGCTTAAACGATTTTTTTTTCAAAACAAATTTCATTTTTATAGCAATTTTAGAAACCATTAAAAAATAGCAAAAATATTGTTAGTGGCACAAAGAAAACTGTGAACTAAAAGATTTTTAATTAACTGATCATCGTTTCTTTATTCTTAGGGCCCAACACACTTTCAGATTGCGTAAAGATAAAAGATATCCGGTAAGATAATGTCGAATTCTAAAACTCTCGACTTTGAAAAAAAAACTGAAAACTGAAATATTTTTGCCTACCAAAACAATACCGGAAAATCACACGAAAATTCAATCAATCCGCTTCCTCAGCAAACAAAGCCATTATGACTGGCTGACTTCAGATCAGTTAAAGTTTTATAGAGTCTGAGATCGAGAAAAAGATCAATGTATGGGTTTTCCACAGAATGACAGAGACATACGGCGACGGTTTGTTAGTTTTGAGTTCAGACTCCAGGTACGATCGAACAATTATCCAAAATCCCCCATAGTCCATCTAACTTAGCTAAAAGTCTTACCTAGATAAAAGCTGCTATCTATTGAATCAGGACCATCTGAGTACCGTAAGCAGCGTTATCGAAAGCTTACTCCATGTGGCAGCAGTTTACTCCCAATTTGTATGTGTCACGATTTTATGTATTTATTTTCTTCCACAGTCAATGAATTCACAGCTTCTTACTGACATAAAATACAGTTTCAATTTAAATTATTAATAAATTAGTTAAGTTAGTTAAAGTAGGTTGAGACTATATTTTTTAAAAGATATAAGTATACCAACTAATTTATTCATTGGATCAATTTCTATAAGAGCTCGCCCAAAAGTTGCATTCAGGTATTATTCGCAGAATTTTGGGGCAATCAACAAACTCAGTAGGAACATTCTTAGCATGACAGAGATTCAAAACTATACCAAAATTGCTTGTTGTTGCTGTAGCACCATCAACATATCTGACTGTCGTAGGTACGTATACCAAAGTTGCTCACACGACCAGGCAAATATAAATCGATTGCTACAAATATAGTAAAGCGATGCGACGCGACGTCAAGTTCAACGGTAAAATGATGTCAAAAGTAGATACCCAGCAGCAAATCGAACTAGTTCAGAACTTGCGCCGAGCTAGCTGGAAAAGGGATGGCACTGCATTCGAACCGAAATTAACCTTCATGTGCTCGGTAGTCTACATTTGTATGTAGCATTTTCGCCGAAAATTTGTAATAAATAAAATAATTCCAGTACGACCGAGTACGAGGTGTTCAGTAGTTTCCCGAAAATCAATTCTAAATAGTTTTGGCTTTTAAGAAAACAACTAAATTATTTCGACACTTTAAAAACCCTTCTCTTAAAAATGACTATCTTCTGTAGGGTATTAAATCGTCCTTCTAACTTTATTAGTTCATCTTTAAAGTTTTTCAATTATGGAAAATTTTCTCGTTACTGGATGTTGGCACTGTTATTCAACATCGCACTAATTCTTATTTCGAATTTCGGTAAGTGCTGCCCGTGAACAGAAGTTAATTTTTTTCAACCTTCATTTTGTGGGTAATAATTTTTATTTTTATTTTTTTAATTATATTCAACAATTTTTATGAGCTTGAGGCCGTTTAAAGTGAAAACTTATTGTGGAAAAGCAACAATAATTTGAAAAAATGGTAGAAGTGATAGCTATTTCGGAAATCACCACATTTCCTCATCAGACTTCTTTCAGTAGGATTCGAACCGACGATGTTTAAATGATTTTCCGTACAAATTAACGCTTGCCAAAAATGTAGACTTCCAACAGTCTACGCGAATTTTCAATCCCGAACGCATGAACGTCAATGCTTTAAACTGTCTTTTTAAAGCGCCGATGTCCTAGGAAGTGGCAGAACTTTTTAACTCGTTCCAAAGTTGTGCCTTTTTGGATAGTTCTGGGACAATAAGTTTTTTATGAGAAAAAATGCGCCCGATTAAATTTTTGGATATTTTTTCCTTTTTTTTTAACACATTATATTGTACTTTATTTTTATTAAATTTCATACTTTTCTCTTAAATGTTTTAGCAGCACGCAATAATTTTAATTTATTAAATTTAAAAACTCACAACTACGTTCACCCCATTGGAACTCGCGGCCAACGATGTTAGAGTCAGAGGCCTTCTCGCCGAGCTACTATTCAGATTAATTGTAGTAGTGAAAATTTTTAAATTTGCTTCTCAGCTTTCACACGCTAAGCACAACGCAAGTCTCAGCTGTCCAGCCTTGTAGCCATTTTGTTGTAGTTCAGCGACAGTTCTGAAACTGGGTAGGTCGAAATTAACGCTTTGTTAGGCTGTCTATAAATTTTCCTGCTGGGTGTAAAAATGTATATATATGTAACTAGAAAAAAATGTGAGTAATTTTAAGCATTACTTTATTTCAAATAATTACTAAAACGGTTAAACATTCACGCGACCTTTTTCATAAATCCAATATTCATGACTTGTTTGTCACCATCTCCTTCAAAATTTATAAAACTTGACTAACCAAAAATGTAATAGATTCACCTGAGCGTCCATGAAACTGCAGTTAAAAACAACTATTTTAGGGGATGTACCTATCTGCGTTGGTTAAAACTGTTTATTTCCAAAAACGAACACAATCAAGCATCCATGGCTCGGCAATAAAAGTAAACCCCAAGCAACAGGCAACCACCTCCTAGTACAAAAATATATCCTTTCACCCTTAGAATTTAATTGCGATTCAATTAAACATTTACCAAAAAAATAAAAAAATTGCTCAAAACTTTAATTATTTCTTAAACTAGTTGCAATTTCGGGGAGTAGTTGAGGAGGGAAATCACATATATAAAACAACATTTCAACCGCAACGACAAACTTTGTGTTGCCACTTCCTTTATATTTGTTGTCTTATTGTTCCATTTTGTTTGCGGATATTTACCGATCGATTTGCTGGAATTTCCTGCTGCTGGCAATTGCGGCTGCTGTAACTATGTTAGCAATGCAACAAAAGCAATGAAGAACAATAGGAGGCTATGCTGCCATATCGCAGCAATTATCAGCACTCATTAGGCACAAAGTAGTTTTGCCTTAAGTTTGAGAAGTAGAAAAAGTTTATCAGTGAGGGGAAGTATGAATTCTAAGAAAATCGATTGCATTGCTTTTTTTTTTAGTTTTGAATTGAAAAATAAAAAGTGCACAGTTAGCTGCTTTCAATGAATACAGCCCGTAATTTGAGATTTTCTGAGCTGACTATTTTCTCTCCTACAAATCCCACTGAAAATTATTAAAAAAAAATTTTAAATTATATTTATATAACTAATAACAGAAAGAGTACTCAGCAGGGCAACAAGGCATATTTTAGTGGCTGAGTATTAAATTCCGTGCTGACGCGACGGACTAATTTAAAATTTTAAAATTTGCTTTTGAAAAATAAATGCTTATACATACATACATATATGTAAACTTATATGAAGCCATGAAACATAAAGCCCTGCCAGCAGTTTAGCCTCTGCCAGTCGGGCGGAAAAAGTTGTCGCCATTTTTCCGACATTCATTTACGCATTGTATGCTAATTAGTAGCTAGGAAAGCAATTTTCAACAATGGCGACAAAGTAGCACAGTCGGAGTCGAAGAGGCATAGTCGGTGGTTGCATTTTGTAGTTTATGTGTGCCAGCCGATTACCGTCACTTGCCAATTAGAGCAAGTCCGCGGAAGCAAATGTGCGCGGCTCAAGAAACACGAAACGCAGACAGAGGAAAAAGAAAACAACGGAAAAAACTTGCCAGTGGAAAAGAATGTGGTATGAACAGAAAATGGGCGAAGTACTTGTAAGCAGCCGCTATGTGCGCTAAAAAGTTTATGCCAAAGTGAAATCCTGTTTTGTGTGGCATGTTGCACATGCAAATTAAGCAGAAAAAAAGTCAATTGTGCAACTTGCAAATTCACTGAGCTTTAGCTAGGCATTTGCTTGGATAGAGCAATGGGGAACGGCACGCAAGTTTTGCTTAGCCGTGAGCAAGGAATGTTGGTTTGTTAAAGTTTGTTCGGTGAAGACGTGTGTGTGGGCGAATTTTGTTTGCGAATGCTTTTTGCATGCCACTGTGCAGTTTCCGGTGGTCGAACATTCGTGGTAAGTATGTGGTTTTACATGAAGGGCGGAGAAAACGTATTAAAATTACTACTAATATAACAAATGTAATTACAAATGCAATAATAATTACAAGTACAAAAGCAACTACTTTTAAAATTACAATTACAATTACAATTACAATTCCAGTTGTAATTACAATTACAATTACTATTACAATTACATTTAGAATTGGAGTTACAATTACAATTACAATTACTACTACAATTACAATTACATTTACAATTACAATTATAATTAAAATTACAATTACAAATTACAGTACGATTACAATGCCAATTACAATTACGATTACAAGTTTGATTCAAATTCTAATTCCAATTACAGTTACAATAAAAAATACAATTGCCATTGCGATTACAATTATAATTACAATACCAATTACATTTACTTTTATAATTATGTAACAGTAAAATTACAATTACAAATAAAATTAGAAATATAGTTATAATTACCATCATAATTACAATACCAATTACATTTAAAATAACAATTACAAACTCTTGTACTGTTCAAATTTCATGAAATTCGCAAACTTTTTCTCTTTTACTTAACTTCCTAAAGTATGAGTGCATTCTGCTTCCTGATTGACTTTGGCCAGCCTGGGAAAAGGGAGCAGAGCATTTTGCAGTACATTAATTAGTACATACAAGCGAATTTTTTGCGCTAATGACAAGCTTGCTAGCGAGCTAATGCGTGGACCATATTTCAAAGCCGCCGCACTAGTCGACTGCCTTACCCAGCATACTTGGCCAAATGATAATTTAAAAGCTTTGATTCAGCTTTGAGCTGCTATGGCTGTCTGTTTTAATGGGTTTAGGCTGAGTACATATGCACTTAGTAGCACAACTATGTAACTCAGTTTTGTGGAAGAGTGCATAACAGTGAACAGAGTTTATAATTGAGGAATATTTTTATGAAATTAAACGTAGCGATGTCTTCGTAGATAAGGAATTCATTAAAAAGAAAAAATATTCAGTAACGTAAACTATTGCTTTTTGCCACAATTGACGCCTAATAAAGCCGTTTCCGTTTCTTCAGATTTTCTACTTTTAGGCACTCTATAAATTCGCTGAATTCAGCAGATATGAGCAAAGACGCACACAGTTGACATTTCTTTATCGTTAAACCACTCTCTAACTTTGCATTTGCAAGCTCACACATTTACTCCCTCAGCCAAGCACTCTGTCAGTTTTTCATTCTCGCAATTGTATTGCCACTTTTTTTTTTTGTATGATTCTTTAGATTCTAACAAAGCATTATCCCCTGCCTTACGCTTGTGAGTGTGTGCGTGTGCAAATGTCGTGGTTATTTACTTCCTGTGCGTGATTTTCGCAAATAAAGATTATTTAGTAGATTATATTGTACCCCGCTGCTGTTTGAGTTCATAAATTATTGTATAATATTATCAGTTGACAAGTTGGAGCTAAAAATGACATTTCTTCCCCAGCACGCGCTTAGCGTTCAGTTCAACATAAGAATACAGTAGTAGGGTGTCAAAAGATTACTCATGAACGATATTATTTTTGTTTTTTGGTGTGAGTCCATTTTCTTGTTGAATGATGTGAATTTAGCATGCAATTGTTTGGAAATGTTAACTGTTTATGAACGTCACGTGGGCATTTGTCATGGCGTATGAGTAATTTGTGATTAGGGTAAGTGGAAACGAGTGATTTGAGTTGAAGAAATGTCGTCAGTTTCGGCACCTTTCGTTAAATTTTAATTATATTTGCAAGTATTATTAAACGAAAATGTAATGGTGTGAAGTTCCTGTGGTATGGTATATAAATATGTACTATGTGCGTGATTTTATGCTTCCAATTAACTGGTTGCTTGTTGTCAACCCAAATAATAAGAAAATGAGTGTTTGATAGCCATATAATTGAGAAGTTCGTCCTATTAAAACTTAGCTATTTTATGAACTTTAACTTAAGTACGACGGTTGAACTCAAGGGCGCACAAAATTTTGATTAATTTGTCAGAATGTGGTGGCTAACTTTGAATTAAAGAAAACAGTTCACATCTAGATTTAACTATTCTTAATGCGTAATTTCACTCCACCTTAATATACATTAGTTGAAATAATGACAATTTTATGCCTGTTCTAAAGGTATCCAAAATTTATGTCCAATTTTTAAACGATTAAAAATTGATTTCCAGGCTTTTTTATTACCAAATCTTTGTACTCAATAATTAGATAACCAAAAATTTGTGAATAATTTTTAAATTATAAATTTTTATGTCCGAATATTTCGTGCCCAGGTTTAAATAACCAAAAATCTGTGTTCAGCTTTTAAATTACCAAAGCTTTATTTTCCAAGTATGTATAATAGGATGGAATATTTATTTTCAGCAATTAAATTACTTAAAATTTATGGATAATTATGTCCTTATGTCCCAATATTTTTGGTGGGAAATCTTAAATGCCAGTTTTTAATGTACCTATATTTTATGCCCAACTCAGGAGGACCGAAGTTTTATGTCTTATTTTTAATTGGCCAAAAATGTTGTTCCAATTTTTGTATTATTAATTTTCATGTTCAATTTTGAATAGCAACAATTGTTCGATTTCTGCTAAAATTTTTAAATTACAAAAAATGATGTCTAGTTGCATATTACCCGTAATTTAGGTAAATCCAAAATTACTAAAAATATTTGCGCTATTTCGAATTCTTTAAAAATAAAAAAAAAATCTATGCTTAGTTTAAATAAAGCGCTACTAATGTCCAGTTTTTGAATGCCCAAAAATTTGCTGACCAAATAAAAATGACAAAAAAAAAATATAACCAATTTGCAAATGACCAATTATTTATGCCCAGTTTCGAATAACCTAAAATTTATGTGTAGTAAAAATTTATGGCGAATTTTTAAACAATTAGTTGTTCATGTCCAGTTTCTACTTAAGATTTTTTTTTTGTTTTTTCTTTCAAAAATTAGCTCACAGTGATTGATTAAGGATCATCAGTTATTATATTGTGACCAATATTTTTAACTAAATGTTCTTAGGCTGCCACTGGATTCAAATTAATTTTTTAAAGAAGCAGGCTATTTTGCCAAGGTGTTCCATTACATTATACCTAAAGAATATGTTTTGATAATTTATTTTTTTATATCTCTAGTCCGTTTTTATGATAGGCACATGCGAAAAATAATGATCCAATAGAAATTTAAATGCAGTTGTTCGCCGACATATTATGTTTCGTAGAAAGTGCTTCCTTCTGATAGTATTTTGCATGTTTTGTAATGCTAAGTCTATGTGTAGATGTATGCCCTTCCTCACTTTAATAGTTTTAGCTGCAGTTACTCAAAGACGATGTATCTGCGTTGAAAACGTTACAACCTTGACCCTCGCTCCCTGGAGGATACAAAGCGACAATGCTGAGGACAAATTTTGCCGTTTAAATAATTGCTCTTAATTGCAATGTCAACGACAAATGCTGCAAAAAAAAAATAAAACTACTTTTTCAGCAAAAATATTTCACCAATTAAAAGCGTCTATTACCCTGCCTAGACATGCAAAAAGCATGTCATTATTATCCACTTCTCTGAGTGCAAAGCTGCATTACAAAATTACTAAAAAAAGGGTATTTCTTTAACTCGGACGCCACTTTTTTTGCTCATCACGTCGACGCGTCGCAGTGATGGCTATCCACTTGTGAAACTCATTGCTCATTAACTTTAGTTTACTTTTTCGTCTATCATTTTGTAGGCCCTCGCTTTCGCCTCATCTTACATGCGCCCTACCTAAGTACTGGCACAAAAAATCATACAAAATTCATTTTTGCTGTCTATTTAAATGCTTACGCACACAGCTGCACGTGCATAAGTAGAAAAACACATACAACTCGCTGCAATGAAATGCTTAAATAGGTCGTTTCTAGCAAAAATGCCAAAAAAGCCAAAAAAGGGTACAACAAAAAGGCAGATTCAACTTCGTTTGGCTTGTTTTTATAAACCTCTATGTATGCACGAATATATGCATGTATATTAGGGTGCGTCACTCTATAGAAAAGTAAAAATTGGTACCGTTTTTCCATCGGAATTATTAAATGTTAAGATTCACGTGAGCTGAACCCATTTGCAAATATCTCCGAAAATCAAGTTTCTTACAAAAAAAAGTAGTTTGTAAAAATATTTTATCAAAAAAATCACCTCAGGTGATAGAACAATTTAAGTTTAAAGGGTCTGCATAAAAGTGTTTAAAGCAGGGCTTCTGAGCGGAGCGGAGCAAAGGATTTCAGATGGAGCGGAGCTGGAGCAAAGAGCAAAAAAAAATCATTTGCTCCTTAGCTCCTTAAAGAAAAATCTTCAAAATTTTGTTGTTATTTTCTGGCATAGTTACGATTTATTTTGGAATATTTTTATTTTTGTTTATCCACAAAACTTTTCAATAATAACGTCCTTAAGCTAAATAAAAAAAAAAAAAAATCAGTTCATAAATTTACTTCAATTATAATTTTTTATAACTAAAAACGACCGTGTTAAATAAATTTCCATATTTAGTTAACTTGGCAATTTTTTTTTTAATTTTCGTTTGGATGCAGAAGTGTTCCTAGAGCATCTAGATGCATTTCTGCATCAAAAAGAAAAAAAAAAAAAAATGTCGCCTAAATTTTTTGCTGTTAGGGCTCGATATAATAAATAATAAAAAAAAAAAA
>NW_016161895.1:0-16882 GCF_001687245.7 Rhagoletis zephyria | reverse complement strand
GCCCAAAAGAAGTTCACGTACCAAGTTTCGTTAAGATATCTCAATTTTTACTCGAGTTATCGTGTGCACAGACGGACGGACGGACGTACAGACAGTCACCGCTTAATCGATTTCTCTTTTCATTCGGATCATTTATGTATACATTTGTCTATATCTATCTCGATTCGTTTTGCCTGTTACAAACAACCGTTATGCGAACAAAGTTATAATACCCTTGTGCACAAGTGCGCTCGGGTATAAAAATGATTGGGCGCGGAGCTCGGAGCGAAATAAAATACCGGAGCGGAGCTAGAGCGGAGCGAAGAAAAAAAAACCTTCGCTCCGAAGCACTGGTTTATTAAAGTTTTTGTCAGCGGAATCAAAATATTGACATTTGTGGAAATATTTTCAAATTGGTCTAGCTCACGTAAATCTTAATATTTTTCCAAAATATTTTTATGGAGGTCCTAAAATATAACAAGTTTATAATTCCGGTGAAAAAACTAACAGCATTTTTTTGGCGCGGCACCTTAGTGTACATAGTATCTATGTACATACATATGCATGTATTAGTAATTTTTTCTATTAGTCCTTTTGTTATTCATTGTCTTCCATTTCTTTTATGTCGTGTCATCTTTTATGAGGACGCCACCAATATTTTTATTTTTCCTTTAGCTTATTTCTGCGCTGGCAGGTGTTAATGAACGGAAGTTGCACCTCTAATTTGCTAGCAGCGAAAAAATATAATAAACCTGACACCTGTTTTTCATTGCAAACAAAATTAGGTAAAGAGAAACTGAATAGGTAAGCAAATAAGCGACGAAAAGCAAATGGGGCAGAGTGGCAGTTTGGAAGAGTAGAACATTAGCTCGGTAAAAGCGAAGATACTTTAGCCAAACGGATATTCAAATCTGGAGCGAAAGACTTCTAAATCTTCTATTACTAGCAAATTTGTATGCTAACAGCAGCAAGGTAACGAAGACTACTCGTACTCGTTGATACTGCTACAAGGAAACAAAAACAAAGCTTAGATAAAATAAAATACCAATGCGTCACGTGTCGCGAGCGCAAATACAAAATTGTGAGAGTAGTAGTAGCATCCCAGTACGGAAAGAAACTAGTTTAAATATCGATGTTTAATCAGTTAGTTACCCACCACAACTAGTTGATGATCTGACTTTCTTCCTTGGATCGAACTGTTGACTTCATATGACTCCGTATTTGATTTCAACTACTTTAAAATGCATTTGGATTAAAGCACTTCAAAGTCAGCATGTTCTTTTGCAGATGTATTTTAATGCTGAAACTGTTGCCCAGAGTTACATCATTTTTCAACTACATAATATTGAATTATGTTTTTACAAGGGTACTAAAAGTGTAAGCATTTGGTTTTTTCTCAAAAAGGCAGCTAGGTGATTATACATCAGTTTGAAGTTAGTTGCTACATAAGCGGAAATAAATTACCTTTTCTGAGGTAATTGGTTGAGCTATGCCATACTGGGATACTTCTAAGCAAACGGTTTTGCATTGCCGCTATGCTTTATTTTATTTGCCTTTGTTTATATGTACATATATGTATATAGATGTTTGTATGTGTAGCATTGACGCTGATTTGCGCATTATTATGCTTCATGCGTTGTTGCAAGCATTTATTATAACGCGTATTGATTCGATACTGAATTGTTATGCGCAGCACGCGACCACTTGATGCCGCATGCAAATACAATTGCAAAAAAGTGTAAACATTTAAATGCACAAGGACAATATATACGCACATGCGTATCTACTAACTTAGTATAAGCAAATGTTTTGGTGCACGCCTTAAAGGCACCCATTCGCACTAAAAAGTTAATGTACCCACTTTAAGTAAACGGCAATTTAAAATGATTTAATAATGACATTTATTCAAAGTTCCCGTATTTAAAGTTTTTTTTTATGTAAGTTGTTTGGAACGAACGAATGGGTTTGGTTTGGAAATCTTGTTGTCGCAGTTGGCCTGAAAAAATTTAGCTGCAAAAGAGACGAAATATTTTAATGTTATGGCCCGTGTTGTCGTACATGAGGAAAAGTGTCTTGGGACTCAGCGCGTATAAGAAAGAGGTATACCTTACCATTTACAGAAGCGTTGAAACCAAAATGTAAGTAATAATAGAATCGATGATTGGTAATTTGCTGTCCAGCCTACTTGACATCTAAGTGTTGAGCTTGTAATGTGAATATAAAAAGTAGGTTACTAAGTCATGCCATGTATCGTTCGTTTATGTATTTATGAAATTTTTGCAGATGCACTTCTCAACTGCCATGTAATAAAACTTTCTCAAGCTATAATTGCAGCGTGATGCATCCTCCGGACATTGTTTTTTGCTTTTTGCGGACTTCACATGACTTTCCACCCATCATTTTTGATCGAATAAGTTATTTTTTTTATGCGAACATACTTGTAAACATACCGGTCTTCCCGCTCTCTGAGTTATATGAGTAGAGTGCTTAAACCACTGCCTATTTGTCTTATAAAGTGTTCCCTGGCGTACACCCTGTTGTATAGTATTTTTTTTATTGACCTTGCCACCTTATTTACTGCAAACGTCTCCGACTGTAACATACTTGCAAAGTTCGGTAGCCGAGAGTATAGCTTCAAATTGAGTTGCACAATAACCCGCATTTCATCTTTAGTGCATCAGTTAAAATAACCATGCAGAGCAGCTGTAGAATGGCAAATCTTTCAGCAGCCAACTTCTGTATTCCACTGATTTATTTCAGTTGCTTATGTTTATCAAAGTTTTTGATTTGGTGTTTGAGCTCTTGACAGAATACGGATGCATCCACTTCCTCAGTCATTTTGGATCTATCTGTGAAGGAACGTCCTTTTTACCATCACTTTTCGAAATAAGCCTGAATAATGGCATATTATGAGCTGTTGGTGTAATGTTCTAAGCTATTTTGACCAAACAGTCACTGCCACTGAGTCCAACATATACTATGTACACCAAATAATTAATGTATTGGACTACTCAGTGGTTATTTAGTGTCACTAGAGTAAAATATTTGTGATACCTAGCGGCAAACTATCAAAAGGATTCAAATAAGTAAGTAAATTGCTGGGCTGATTTCGCACCAGATATCTACTCAATGGTTTGAGCAAAGGCAATTATTTACAGAAAATGAACCCATTAAAAAATAGGTTTGTAATGTAGAATAAGTAGTAGAATAAAATGCACAGGTTTCTCACTGCAACAAGTCCCACTTTTGAAATACTCACACCAGAGGAAATATCTTAAAACTAAAATTTTTCAAACATAAAATCGAACATCGACCACTGATGTTTTACAAAACGTGCACACACACGCAAGCGCGTGTAACCGATTAACATAAAAAACACACAGCAAATTATGTCATGGGCACAGTTAGCTTAGGTATATATAAAAAAAGTTGTAAAAAATGTTTACTATGAAAGTTCAACTAACAACCTCCCATCGATTGCCTTGTAAGTGTATAAGTAGACGCAAATAATCATTAATAAAATTTTATTAGCAACTTCCTGTCAATGTCAGCAGCATATCCATGTTTTTTACTGCTGATAGTATAATAAAAGTAAGATATGTACATTAAAAAGGAATAGAGAATGAGTACTAGAGGAAAAAACAAAAAAGCTCACTAACGTGCTGAATAGCTGAAAGTAAATATATTGTTAAGTTCTATTAATTTGGTTGAATCGGTTTGAAAGCTTTGTATGTACCGCTAAAGCTATTCGACTAAGGGGAAAGCGCCGCTAGTATGGATTTTACATTAGACTTTAGTGTGTTAATTTTGGCAATCTCATAAGTACACTAATAGCAAATGCACTATATACTAACTCGCTGCTCAGGCCATTTATTTTTTATTGCAGTTACTTAAAATTAAATAAAAATCGTTAATCATAGTAATTATTGCGAAAATATAATAGGTAAAATGTTAATTTGTCGTTGCATAAAAAGGCTTGACTAAAATTTGGACCAGTACTTCCTTAGTATCGTTTTAATTCTGATCTTATTTACTCCAAAGATAGCAAGGAGTATGAACTAATAATGACCTTATGATTTGTTTTTAGAATTTAAAGATATGTCTTTCATAGTCATCTTTGACTGTTGTCGTATGTTTATTAAAAAAATTTTATAATTTTATTCATACACGTTTATTTTCTAGTTTGAATTTTCTGTTCTTCCTAATGGAATCTGTATGATAGCTAAATTTTAAAGTTCTTAGAGAGGAAAATTTGTTGTATAAACCGATTAATGATTCTTTAAACTAATGACGCCACAATAACAGTTTTCAGAGAAAATATCGGTTGGAAATTAAAATTTTTCCCGCAAAGGAAGGTGTTGGATATGCCGTAGCGCATACATCCACTTAAATAAGAGAAAAACAACTTTTAAAACTAACTGTATGTATAATATGTATCCTTTATGTTTTTATTCACCTCACTTTACAATCAAATGTGCAAACTTCTGGTTTATGTTATGAGCTTTCGACAGAGCTTTTGTTGAAAAGCTACAAATAAGTTCAAACCAATCAGAGAAAATGCATTGTTTTAAGTTCAGAGTGGTGAAAAACTTTGGAAAAATGGAAGTGCAAAAGCAATGCTTATGAAATTTCTTGGGCTGTGTGTATGTATTATAGCAAAGACAAAACATGTATGTGCATAGGTACATACATATATATTCGTTTTCTAAAGCCAAAATTTACCATAGTCGGATGGTACTAGCCAGCAGGATAAGGTTACATATATACATATACATACCGACATATATGTCTGCTTTTTCTGTAAGTATGAAGTAGTACACACAAATCAACAGATTGTTAAAAATATTTGGTTTGTGTATTTATATATATTTTTTCACTTACATTTCTTTAGTGAAACTGCATATTGAAGCATAACATTGCATTATAAAGAGTACCAATTAAAATGTACAAAAAGTAAACATTATGGGTTATTTTGAGTTAAAAAAATTGCTTTAAATTTTATCTCGAAAAAGCATTTTTGGTTTTCTGTATCTCGATAAAGTCTGTCATTAAATTACACTCTGCGGAAAATCTCAAGTTTTGAAATGACACAAGAAAATGCCGAAACAAGTAAGCTTAATATTGGGTCGTTTTTCCAGATCAGGTCAATTTCCGAAAATATTTTCATTTATACTAAAAAAAAAATCAAACATTTCTCAAGGAAAAAGTTAAAATAAAAACAAATATGTAGTAATTTTTTTTTGTATTAAAGTTTGTTCTTTTGCAAAAAAACGAGCTACTAACGATGAAAATCGATGGATAAATGAACAATTGTGAATGGTCAAATGGAAAACCGCAATAATGTTACTCATACGCCATACCGTACATGGCCGTACTCATACATACTCGTAAAGTTTGACTTTTTTTCTTTCGCTAAGCAAACTTAAAATGAAAATATCTTGGAAAAATGACCTCGTCTAGTAAAATAAGACCCAAAATTAATTTTGCGTGGTTTGGCGTTTTTTGTTTTATTTAAGCGTCAGTGTTATTTGTGAAATGCCTAATATTATCGCCGTCGTGTACAGTATTAAATAATTTCAGGGAAGAACTTTTGTGCCTAAAACATAAATGTGACGCGCTATGTTAAAACTTGCCAAGAATCTGAGCGTGACAAAAAAAAAGGTTTGAAGCTCATATATGTATGTTGCGCATCCTTCCATCATCTGCGATTTATGGCGTTGCGAAGCGCAATCATTGGCATAAGGTAGCAACTGTACGTTCTTATTTTGATGATTTCAGAGGCTCAGTCCTGCAGATTTTATTACTCAAATCCGCTTTAACACCAGGTTCCCTCTAAAATTTACTTTGAATATTCCTTTCGGGATCCATTTCAACCTCTTCGCACTCACATATTTTGCATCTTTCTCTGCACTAGCGAGACATTCTTTGCTGTTTTTCTATTTATTAGGAAATATACATCTCGCTTTCTTCTTTGGCTTTCTATTTGGATCCAACATAGCTCCCGAAAATGTTTTCAGTGCACTTTGATTTGCAGCTTTTGCTTGTGTTTCTGGGAGCATTTTTTTGCACAATATGTTAGTGTTTGGCCGAGCTTCTCTTCCGATTTGTGGCGTGCGCCTTGATGTTGTCACACAAAGGGGAGGGACCCACCATTTTACGCCGACTCCGAATGGCGATTGTATTTTTATGAGAAGCTGTTTCTCATGGAAAAAACACAGTCGGAGGTTTGCCGGGGGTCGATTGATATTAGAGAATTTTTTTTTTATCTTTGATGTTGGTCGGAAATTGAACTGGAATCCAGGCCCTGTGGAATGGTAGCACGCACTGCTAACCAATAAACTACAGCAAGCCACTCGTTCCAAGACAGACATCCACTGGCAACTGCATCTCCCGGCATACAGATGTTGCACTTCGGTGAACAAAAAGGGTTGTTCGTGCAACTGTAACTGCATACCCACTAGCCCCCATTGCACCAAGTCTCCTGCTTCCAGCCGCCAGACCCTTTAGCATAATCATTAAGCGAAGTAAGAAATGAGTGTGGCAGTTTATATCCTTCAGATAATTGTTTGCTAATGATGGCATAATTATGTGCGTCTGGCATTTTCTATAAATGCACCATTAAACATAATTAAGTCAAAATCGTCTTAAACTTCATAGCTTTTGATACTAAATTGCCTACGTTCATCCAACTTTCAAGTTAAAAAAATCAATAAAACTTGTACGTAAAATTTTTGAATTATAAATTTCTTGGAGAAAACGACGACATTCACAAATCCCAGCGATTGCGCTTTGGCAAAGACGAAAACACCTGCAACCGAAAGCAATAAAAGTTCATTGCCTGCAAGCGAAGGAGTAAAATTTCACAGCTACTAGTGCTACGAATGCGCCGGCGAGAAGCCATGATACCGTTAAAGGCTAGTAGTTAAAATGGCAACAACAAAAATAGTCAACATCAACAATAACGCCAAAAGCAACAAAGGATAACGAAAATAATTTGCAAAGCAAAAAAAGGAAAATTAGAAATGTAAACAACAACTGAAGCCGGCAGAGAGAAGCATTGATGTGAAGCGAAGAGAGCGAAAGAGAGTGATAGAGAATTAAGATTAAAATAATGAAGAGCAGCAAAAAGTAAGATATACATATGTAGGTAAAAACTGAAAAGACAACGCAACACTGATAGCGGTAAGGAGGAGATAAACAAAAGGAAATAAAGGAACACCCACATAAACGAATTCGCCACCAATGAGCGAGGATGAGTGTGTATGCGCAGGATATTTTACATGCAGGATATCAACAAGGTGCGAGCCGAAATTCGGAAACGAAAGGATATCAAAGCCGCCGAGCGGATAGCCGCCGCTCAGTTAATTGTGCGACGAATTGGCGCTTACGGCGAATTGCGGCCTTATGGAAACTTGCAAATACTTTTGTGGTAGCAATCGAGCGATTAGTTGATTTAGTGAACGCGTAGCGAAAACAACTCTGAAAAAGTTTGCTGTGCAGGGTGCATGCGTGCGTGAATTATTGTTGCGTAAACAATTTACTTTGTGCATTTGTGTAAATTTTTGAGCAACCAAGTGAGTTGTCCACTAAAACTAAGAAGCTTGAAAGGCTAACAAAAAATACAGTGTTTAGTAGAAGAGTAACCGAAACTGAGGAATTTCGATTGGATTTTTTAAGCTCAGCTGGCTGGCACTGCGTAGCCGCCAAGTTGTGGTTGTTGTTGTGTTTGATTAAGGGGCCATTGTGAAATAATTGAGTAATTTGGTAGTCGAGCCCATTTTAGGTGGCAAGTGTATGAAGGCAAAAAATACTATCCCATTCACACTGAGCTAGGCTGTGTGCATCGCCGATTAATTGAGCCGCCTATACTCCTTTACGTCACAAATACATTATTGTTCCTTTTTTTGTGGTATTTTTTTTTGTGAAATGCGCTGTAATCAATTGAAAGTGCTTAGTTGCTTGCCGTGAGAGCCCAAGTGAATCATTCGGCATACAAATAAACTACGTAATCGATGTTTGTTTTTTGTGTTATATAAGTACATACACATATCAACTACTCGTATTCCCACACCTGCACAGCCCAGTGAAATACTACCTACTTTTTAGCGAGTGTGCATGTGTGTGAATGCACGTTGGCATCCGCTGTTTGTGGCAGTTGCAGCGAAGCAAATGGATTGAAAATTGTTATATAAAAAGTTATTACGCATAAAAGTGTTGTGAAAAAGTGCATTGAATACGAAGCGGCGTACATACAAAAAAAAAGTACTCGACAGCAGCTTACAGCCGGCAACGAATCGAAATAAAAACCATTGAACGGTAAATATTTTATTTCCTGAATTTATTGCGATTAGTGAAATTGCAGTTGCTTAAAAATATTGTAGTAAATTGATTGTTTTGGGAAAATGAAAGGAAATGTCATTAATAAAAATTAATTGAGAATAAAATGTGAATTTAATTGAATTATTTTATTTAAACTTTTTATTGAGCTTGTGGCCGTTTCCAATGAAAAATTTTGTGTAATTATTTTCAATTGAATAAACGCACCGGAAAAAATAAAACTAACAACCATTCAAGGATTTTTTTTTAATATTAAATTAAATTTGCAAAAGAAATAAAGATTTAGTAGAAAATGAGAGCGTTTATTGGCATTTGAGTATATATGTGAATAACGGTACTTAGAATTTCTGTTTTTTTTTTTTTTTGTAAAAAACGATTTGCATACCTTTTATGTTTTCTTTACTTCATAAATGAAGTTTTAATGCTGTCGAAGAACCTTTGGCAATAGAGAATGCCACACTTTATGAAGACCTTTTTCCCGGCTATGCTCCGTGGTAATTCTAAGACTTTATGTTTTCAAAGGCATTTTCCATTTTTTAATGTATAAATGCAAATCTGATGTATAATTTTTTTACATTTTTATGTGAAACTAGATTACCCACACCCACTTCGCTGAATGTATGAGATTTCTGGGTGTTACGTTATGCCTAATTTCTTTCAGTAAAACTCAACATGCTCAGCCAAATGTAAAAAAACAAAAAATATTTTCACATTTTTCTTGTTTTTAACCCACTTAAAAATAATTTTAAATAACAATCCACTTAAACCTCTTTCGTCTGACACCAATAATGTGAAACATACGTGCATGTCAATCAGCTAATTCCCTTCTTTTACGTTGAATTAAACGGGTGGCAACGTTCCTACAGTGTTTAGATATGAAGCCTTTCTTCGACTTTTGAAATAGATGGCAATCCTATTCGAAATTTTATAAAACAGCAATCGATTCATATCCATTTTGTAATAATTCATATAAATTATTAAATTATTTGCATTTTATAAAATTTTTGAACAAGCGACAACCCTGTTCAAACAAAACCAAAATAAACTAAAAGTTTATTTATATTAGTTTTCCTACCCGGGTCAGTGGCGAATTCAAGGCAAAAATTTAATGACATTTTCAAGGCATTTCAAAAATGAAAAACCAATAACACTGTAGGGACGCTAACGTATCAGTATACCGTTTTTCTAGATAAGGTAATTTTTCCAAGATATTTGAATTTTAAGTTTGCATTGCGAATGAGAACGAATTCAAATTACATATAATATGGAAAATGTTACTCATACGCCATGTACGAGTAGGGCTATGTATGATCTATCGAGTGATTCCCAAAGTGGTCCAGGGGGACCTCCAGGGTAACCATAGGTGACGGGAGACTCGACGGGGGTATACGTTGGCGTGACAAAAATATGGGGGTACACGTGTTGTAAGTGAGGGTCCACGAACATTTATCTTATGGTTGCATGGTAGCCTCTATATTTAACTTAAAGTTTTTTGAGTGGAGAATAGTGCTCTTGATGCACTTCTGCACTTACCGTCATTTTGTGTCTTCATACGTTTGGATGTCTAAAAAGCCACCTGCAGACTAAAAAGAAACGGCTGTTGGTATAACTCTCAGTGGGGTGAGGCGGAAATTGCTGGCGGCAGAGATTTGAGCATTTGGGTCTATTCAAGTCCACAGGGTAGTACGCCACCATTACCTTTGTTGAAGAGGTTTTATAATGATTTATTTTGGAACGAATTTCCGCCATCCCTTGCCAAGTGTGGTTTGCAGATAAACCGGGTTTTATAACCCGAGGCTAAATGCTGATTTAATTCCAGCACTGAGCCAGGACTCACACATTACTGATGGCTCCAAAACTGGCTCTGGGCCAGGATCTGGGATATTTTTCGAATTAATGGTAATAAGCTTCACTTTACTCTTGGCGAATATGCTTCGGTCTTCCAGGCTGAGGTATATGCAATCCTCAAAGCCATGGACTACGTGTAGGAAAAAAGGTGTAGGAGGGCTGTCTGCAGGGACAGTCAGGCTGCACTTAACGTATTGGCCAGCCCTCTATCTAAGTTCTTCCAAACTAGTTCGGAAATGCAAGTATTGAATAAATTATGTTGGCAAACATAACGAGCTTACTTTACTCTGGGTGCCAGGTCACGCGGGAGTACCTGGTAATGAGACAAGTGTGTAATTTTAATAAAAAAATTTTTTATTTTTATTTTTGCCACTCCGGATTTAGCTTGGAATTCACCCGCGATGCAAATTTACAGGCTAGAAATTTAGGAGCGGAGGTCCACCGAAACCATTACAGTTTAAAAAGGGGTCTACGAGAAAAAAAATTTGGAAACCTCTGATCTAGCGTATGAGTAATATTATTTCCTGGTTCTATTTCATGTTAAAATTATTATACATTTTCATTTAACCATTCAAAATTGCTTAATTTATTCACCCGACTTGTTAAAGTTTGAATTTTTTCATAAAAAAATTTTAATATCTCGGAAAAATTACGTGATCTGATAAACGGTATACATATCCATAATCTACGACCCAATTTTTAGTTTACGAGCCTCGGCGTTTTTTTTTTTTAGTTCTTATATATGTATTTTTTTGGTATTCTCGTAAAGTAAAAATTGTGTGGTCTATATTATTAACATATACTGATTAGTCTGTACTGGTAACATATAAAGGGTAATTTTTCCTGAATAAAAGGTATGTACCCTAAGACCAAGATAAAGTTTATACAAAATCCCATTATAATCGGTTGAGCAGTTAAGGCTTGTAAGCGTAACAAACGCTTTTTTGCTTATATACATATACATATGTACATATACAAAAAGGTAGGATAGAATATAAACTTCACGTATATTAGCGCCGCCACACCGCTTTGCCTATACTAAACTCCTCTAAGTCTATAACATCCATCAGCTTTAGTATTGCTTTGCATGGCTATAAGTTGTTATAAATTTCATATCATCACGTACTCATCTCACCTCCTCGCCCCTTTTATCTATCTATCCAAATATTTAAAGTTCGGCTAAATGACATTAGTGTGCAAAATTCCTGATTGGTTGAGCAGCTAAAGTATGAAAGCGTAGATGACCCAAAAAAACGCCGAGACACGTCAACTTAATTTTGGGTCTTATATTACGGATCTCTATACTCTTTTTCCAGATGAGGTAATTTTCTCAAGATATTTTCATTTTAAATTTGCATTATTAACGAAAAATAACTCACAACTTTAACATGGAAAATGTACCTCATACGCCATGTACGAGTATGAGTATGACCATGTACATGACGAATGAGTAAAATTCTGTCCTGCTCTAAAATCTAAAAAATGACTCCGTATTTCCCTTTGAACGTTCACAGTTTTTTTTTATTTATTCATAGAGTTTTTTCATACAAACGAAAAAAAAATTACAAAAAATCTGATATTTTTTACAGAATCGTAATCTACGACTCAAAGTTAAATTTACGTGTTTCGGCGTTTTTTTTGTATAATTTTATAACATGAGATGTTCCGAAAGTTCATCAAAAATATTTAGCCCTTCGATCAGTGATAGTATCGCAACTTTTGTGTATTTCTTTTTGAGTCATGGATGGAAGGGAAGAATTAAATGGCGTTCGCCAGTGGTATAAGAAAAGAGTTTCTCTGCTAATGTGGGGCTCCTTGCTCTTATACACTCAAACCTACCCTCTCATTACCTATGTTAGATGTAGCTGAATTTTTCTTGTATCAGTTTGAGAATTTGCTCAGAAGTACATAGTGTAATAATATGTATGTATGTATATATGCACATGAAAATTAACCTTTTCACACAAAGTAGATATGTGTATATGTATGTAGATAAGCGAATTTTGAAAACGAAAATAGATTTCAAAACTTTGCCATTAAACAACACCGTTGACAACCATTGCCATTATCAGCTTCGCTTAGGTACGCTTGCACCTTCACCCTGATTGCACAATTGTTGCAGCTAAACTACGGAACCTTGAAGTGCACATTGCGCAAGAATTTTGCAGCCTTTCATATACGATTTTCATTGTTTTGTTCATTTGGAGTGGTGAACATAAGCGCTGAATAAACAAGGTATATGCTCAAATGGGCAGAAGCAACAAATAAAAGTAACTAAAACAAAAGCGCCGATAGTAAATGTAAAGAAAAAAATAGCTGCAGCAGTTGTGATGCAAAAATCTTCAATAAAAAATGGATTGGATGGAGAGAATAAGTAAATAATCTATACTTAGAGGTACATGCATGCATAAGTGTATTGCATATGAGGTTCTATATAAGACTATCCATATAGAGGCATATGTTGGGGTCGTGAATGTGTGTACGTACATTTGTGTTTATTATGACTTGAAGGCATATTTTCAATAGCTCAAGCATTGAAGAATGAACTGGCGAAGTATTGCTGTGGCCGACAGTATTAAATATGTGACCTAGACAGTTAAAAGGGAACTTATCTCCCAAAACTCCGGGTTTTCACTTTTTCGTTGAAGCTTTTAGAAAAAATTGTGCTCTTTTTATATTTGTTTGTATAAATTTGATTCAAAGAAGGACATAATTGGTAACAAGGAACGTGGAAAACATCATTTGAAAATAAGTGCAGAAAAATTAACGGATTTGCTTAAAACTCGTTATTCGAAAGTTTTGACTGCTTGGTAGACCGTACCATAATGAAAGGAGCAACAAGAATTAGAGCGATGCAAATGCCAATGGATTTGCGACTGTTCTAAGTGCAAACGAACGCTTTATCCAAAATATTTCAAGGAATTCTATGGTGGCTTCTAAAACAGCTGGTTCAAATTTAGATTTCGAGCCAGAAAAAAAATGAGCGCGAAGAACGTTGTTTTTACCATTTTTTTTTTCAGGAATATTTTCCTTGCTTTCTTATACATATAGGCTTTCGTTTGAGTTTTACGTTTATTAAAAAGCTTTTATTATGTTGCACCTGTGTGTAATCAAATCTTGCAATCAGTTCTTAACCTTTCCGATGAGCTAGAGACTTGAGAATTCAAACTAAGCTTCGAACCCAATGGCAAGCAATATGAAAGTAGAATTAATCCGCTAGGTGGCACAAGTGTCGAGATATTTGAAAATCCCTATATATATATATTATATATATATATATATATATTATATTTTAAATAAATATTACTTAGATGAAAATCAATTGTTTTTATATATATTTTTTTTTATTTTAGTATTATCTTTCCGCAAATGCGCAGTGATGCGTTCGCTCATTATCCTTTTCTGCCTCACCTATTAGCCTTAAAGTTTCGGGGGGAAGTTTTTCTTAATTTGGTCATTTGAGTTTATGTATCTGTGCCGCTCAATTAAAGTGGCTTAAATGACTTTTAAAAGGTTTGACTTTGAATTTTTTTATTTTTTTAAGCTTCTATTGAAAGGGTATCTTGAACTACACCTATGGCTAGTTAAACGTTAAAATATTGCTTGGAAACCCAATGAAATGTTGCTTTAAAAGGAAAAGGGCCTACCTCGACTTAAGCTACTTTAATTGGAGGCTCCTAATATGGTCGGACTTTACTTGGTTAAGATCAATTTAGTGCAAAATGCAATATATGATTAATAGAGACTTTCTCATGACAGAAGATGGCGTATCCTTGCTTTTTGTTCTTCAGTTATTTTTAGAATTTTTTTTTTCTTGATTTCGGAGGCTACAGTTGTAATCTTACGTTAGTTTTCTCTTTCCGTTCGTTCCTTTTTTATTTGGGAGTTACCAAATGATTACCAATTTGGTGTTGAAACAGTTTATCGTTTCAAAACAAAAATACAAAATTTTGAGATTATGTAAGCTTTTATTAAAAAATTAGGGTTTTTTTAATCCGAAATATTAAAAGTTAAAATTTTTTCAATATACATAGTTACCGGGTGGATGAAACTTAACCAAATTGGAGGGGTTTTTATTTCCACATTTCCGCTGTTGACGCGGCCTTGCATTTACATAGCCTACTAAGAAAAATTCATAATGATTTATATAAGGATTCGTCTCTGAATTACGAAAGCCCTCACACAAAAAACGTAATTAGTGCGCAAATATTTATGAACACTCTTCCTCAATTTTTTTTCTTTTAGAACTGGGCTTTGCCATGTAATCAACGGAAGAGCTTACTTTTAATGTTTTTTGAAATAAAACTGAGGAAATTATTTATCTCAACTATTTCGTTTTTTACACATACTAATTTTTCTACGCCATCTTCGCTATCTATTCGAATTAATGCTCCAGCAGCACAGTCACATCATTGTCTATAAAAATATACTTATTTCATAACAATTTTGCAAAAAGTTTCAACAAAAGATGATGCATATTACTTTTAAAAGTATTCAATTTTCCATAGCTTACAAAATAGCTTATGGCAATAAGAACTTAAACACAAGCGGTGTCAAGTGTTGGCCAACCTTTCGAGCATAAAACGAAAAGTGCTTGTGCGCTCAACGCCACATGCAACAATTAAAAGCGTACGAACAATGGTAAGAGTATAACAATTAAAGCAAATAACAAGAAAAAACTAAACGACAGGCTAACACAAAACAAAAAAACATATAACAATCAAAATAAAAATGAAAATGAAAATAAATATAAAAAGAAATTGTGCACGTAGTTACAGCTGTAAGCATGATGCAGCAATACTATCTAATTGAAAACAATGATTGCACACAAGCAACAGTAACGGCAATCATAAAAGCCTCGTCAGTATAGCATATATGTATGTAAGTACTATAAAAATAAATATAAGTATGAAAATAGAAAGAAAATAACAATATTGCCGGCAGGAGAGCAGCTGAGCCGTCAACAGCAGTCGGCAAATGCAATTTAATGTCATGAAAATTTTTACCCGCAAGCTTGCATAGCGTGGAAAATACTTTTACATGCTGGGTTTATATGTACATAAAGGGTGTTTCATTCGAATTATTTATAGTCATTTAAAGTGTTTATAAAATGGAGCAGCTACTTTAGTATAGAGATAATCTTGAATGTATGTGTGTACTTAGATAGGTAATGGCTGCAAATCAGAAGTGCCCATAGATATCCTTTGGATTAGGATTATATTTATTTGATATAAAAATGCAAAAACCGTGAATTAGAAGTTGATTGTACATATAATTTTCTAGGCAATTTCAATTTAGAAATCAGCTAATAAACGTGGAAAACACTCGCATAGTTAGAGGTACGTGCTACCCCAGTAGGTACCGAGACTAAATCATGGCAAGATCCAAGCTAGAAAAACAATTTTTTCCAACAACGATTTGACTTAATAATAGCCCCTTGCGGAAGAAAAAAGTAAAGCTTATCAATCGGAAGCCGTCTTTTGTAATAGCCACGTCTTATAAATGACATTTTGCACTGAGTGCAGAATGCCAAATGGCACCTTAAGTTTACCGGGGAATATATGTAATCATCATACCTAGAAATGTGTAGAGGAAATGCCTTAGTTTATGCCAGATTTCGTATTACACGCCGGAAAGTGTGCACTCAGTATGAACCTCAAGTAACAATGCACATCAGTGGGTCTCCAACAATGCGGGATGGATGAGAGTTTATCTACAAGAACTTAATCATTTACTTTTTCAGAGAGCCATCTCCGCTCATTACCCCCGCAGCGAGCCCTTTTAGCGCCACGACTGTAGTCTCGTCAGCGTACCAAAGTCTGTCGTCTATCTAGCGAACTCTGACGTCTGGGCACGGTTTGCACGTCGCTTTTTATGCCTGTTGCCATGTCTGGTTCAGTCAGGAAAAGTTGGTTCTCGGATTTGGGCCACGTTTCGATACGTTTTCCACTCCCTTAGAAATAAAGACATCATTTGGCGGCAGACTGTCGGTACCGAGCTCACTGATGGTGGCTTTTTTCGCATGAGGCTTTTTAGCCTTATTCCCTTTTAGGTTTTGCAAAAACTCAACTAAACTACTAGGGTGATTGACTCGGTTTTCCTAAACGGTTTCCTCCGGTCCTTTGGATATTTGTAGGCGTCTTCTGGTCATTGCTACGTAAAATATTCAGTCTGTTTTATAAGATAAATGTGAAGTTCAAAGTGGAAGTGCTATAATTTTTTTAATTTCAGCCATTTATTTTTCCCTTTGAATATAAATCTCTTTGTCTAGTCATCTGACCCACAGAGGAAAAAATGGTAATGAACATAATTTAGCCAAGATCTGAATTGCATACTCACCATCATTGCGTATAATATTGTGAATTATTCAGCTTGAAGCACATTCCTCCAGAAGGAAGAGAAACTTTTCCACCTTACAGATCGTGGATAAATATTTCAAATTATGACTCAGTTTCCGTTCTGGAATCGTAAGTAAATGCCTTATGCAGAAGTTCCTAGAAGTTGAACATTCTAACCGGCTTAGAGATTTAATGCCTTACACACAAGTTTGTATAGCATGTCGGGTGGTTATCAATATTATTTTCTTAAAGTTCCTTTGCTTACAATAAAAACTTCTTTCAACAGCTTAGTATGTATATGACTTGCGCAAATACTCTCTACTATGACGGCCATATAATCAATTATATAAATAGGCAATCATGTTTCCTTTACACCCCTT
>NW_016161894.1:0-47436 GCF_001687245.7 Rhagoletis zephyria | reverse complement strand
TAATGAAATTAATAAATTGCTAAAAATAAATCTAAATTAACATCGCTTTACTTCAACATGTAATACTCAGTCCTAATTTACTAAAATCCCGAAAATGTATATTCATTAAAAAGAACATACCTAAAAAATAAGACGAAAATGGTATTTTAGCAATTGTTGCATAAATCACAAAACACCGACAAATTAAACATTGCGATTCAGTTCCAAATATACAATTTTAAATAATACTGCGCTCGGTAATCTTCCAAATCGAATCCCGTCCCGCCCTACACTTTGGTTTAAATTTTGTAATTGTTATTGTTTCGTCTAGCAGACATTTCTAAAAACATTTTTGACATTGTTTTNATACTGCGCTCGGTAATCTTCCATATCGAATCCCGTCCCGCCCTACACTTTGGTTTAAATTTTGTAATTGTTATTGTTTCGTCTAGCAGACATTTCTAAAAACATTTTTGACATTGTTTTGAAATTTGGCGACATAAAATAATGTAATTAATATTTTCTAGAATACGGAAATAAGACACTGTGCGCCGGCACTATTATATATTAACCGATTTCAAAATATTTTATTCGATATTTTTCAGTTACAAACAAAATGTTGGACCACCCTAATGTACTATAAAGAAGAAATATATTTTGTGGGTGATTGCTATCTTTCAATCTCATTATTGTCCCCTAATGCTGCTAGTCATAATCAGCTAATAAAATGTGTTCCTAAAAGTTTCGCTGGAAGTCCACCAATACAATTACACATCAACGATAATTTCATTAAAAGATTGCTATCACAATGTAAGCAATATACGCTGAATAGCTTTATTTAGCAAACGTTTCTGGGATTGAACTCACATCGGTGACTCTGTGGCGACGGCAGACATTGCTTTTTTTGAAAATATTGTAATTTTTTACGCAGTTGCTATGAGACATGGCAATAATGTGACTTGCAGCTTGCCTCTTGGACGACTGGTTACGTTTGTAGGCAGTTCGCGCTCTTTGGACACTCATTTTCTTAGCTGCCTGCGTCCATTACTTCTTTACGAATTCATTATAAGCTTTCATTAAAATCACTGTATCACAATACTTGTCAATCTATAGTCAAGCAACGATTATTAGCATTCACTGGTATGCCCTAAAAACTGTTTGAACATGCACGAAAGAGTTTGCCCTTACTTGTTTCGGATGGTTCTGGGTGCAGAGGTCTACGCATATGGGGAAAGTTTTTGAAAAAAAATTCTTTGTCATCCGATTCAATCAGCTCACGACTTCTGCTGTTTACACCAGGCGTCCTCTGAGTAGCAACTGTGCATCCCTTTTAAAGCGAGCTAATGCGTGTGGTATCTCCGGTTAATGGTGGATTAACCAGGTATAAAGTCAGACTGATGAAGAACAATCAGTTCGTTGACTGTAGGCCTCCCGAATACCCTCATATATCGGTCAGTGGGTGAGTGCTCTCAGAGAGCAGCTATGGCAAACGCGCTGGAAATCTGTTGTAATAGCAAACTTTCGTCGTTGCGTATTCCTTGGAGCGCTGGACGCGTGTTCGTTCCGCCAATCATAACATGATTTATTTGTTCTCCTGTCCTTCGATCTGGGGACGGCTGTGCAGTCTGATGATTTTTTTTAACGCCGTGAACTAGACCTCTATATTTGGAGTCCACCACCATCAGTCCTGTATAGGATTTTTCGTCATGGACGCTGAATTTTATGACCTGTTGTGATCAAGAATCCTACCTAACCTACAATAGAATTCAAATCGCCACGCTCTCCAATTGCTCATGGGGTTTATGGATACTTGGTCCTTCTCCGCCGCGAGGTAATTGTTGGTCGCAAATGAACAGAATATTGAAACATATTTCTACTTTTGAAGCGGAAAATAAACTAAATTTTTTTATTTAGTTATACTGTACTGTATACTATATTTCCAGCGGGTTCGAATTTGAGTTAAAGACCAAAGCCTGGATTTTTTGAAGTAAAAGTACTTAAGGAAATAATCCTGCGACAAAAGACAGCACATCAACATTTTTAACAGTTTTGACTACTTTTATTTTGATTTTTTAAGTTTTATTACTTTTATATAAAACTATAAATCTCTATCTAACAAATACAATATAAATCTAAATTTCGGACTTTGTACAAAAATTATAAAAATTCCACAAACCTTTCATCCCAATTCCATGCATTTTAATTATAATTTCTAGAATAATTTTTGGTTTGCAGGTTTATAGCTTATTAAATTCTAGTGTAATAAAGTGCAAGTTCAAGTTGCTAAAAAATCGCGTTGATTTGTTATAATTTTTTTGCTGACATTGTTATGCACTCTTTTCCATATAAAAATTTTCTTTGTTTAACTGTGCGTGCCCTTAAAATATATTCGTAATCTTAATGCTTCTATTACTCCAATTTTCAAATCCGGTAACAAGAATGATGTAAGAAACTATAGACCTATATCTAAACTCTCCACTTGCTCAAAACTTTTTGAAAAGTGGTGAAAGGTTAAATATACTTCTTTGAGAAAGAAATAATTATTAATAATTATAATTGATCCGCATCAACATGGCTTTATCTGTGGGCGATCTACAGTCACCAACTTGGCTGAATTCTCCCAATTTTGTATTTCATCATTTGAAACGAGTTATCAAGTAGATTTTACAAAAGCTTTCGATACCGTTTCGCATTGCATTTATATTGTTGTTCAAGCTGAAAAAGTTAGGTTTCCATTCAAATTTCCTTTCTTGGTTAAGGAATCTCTTATGTGGAAATCAGTAATATTTTATCACATCCCGACGTAGCCTTTTCAGGTGTGCATCAGGGGAGCATTCTTGGTCCGCTTTTATTTGTGTTTTTAATAAATGACGTTTGGGTCTATTTTAATCATGCTATTTTTCTACTCTATGATTTGAATATTTTCAGTAGAATTAACTGCATTTCGGATATTTCTTTATTAAAATGCGATCTTAGTAACCTATCCGACTAGAGTATCAGAAACAAATTATCGCTTAATATCAGTAAATGTTACCACATGACTTTCGCTAAAATTCTAAATCTCTAATGCTCGTCTCTCCACTGTGAATGAATTCTCAGATCTGGGTGTTGTTTTCGACACAGGGTTCTCCTTTGTAAATCACATTAGTTTTATTATTCCTAAGGCCTATTCAAACTTGGGCTTTCTGCAAGCGCTGTGAGCGAGACTTCAGGGATCTCTATACTAGGAAAACGCTGTATAATTCTCCAGTTAGGTATAAATTGGAGTACGCTCCAGTAATTTGGAATCTAATTTACTCTGTTTATTCCGAACGGGTCGAAAGAGTTCAACGTGGCTTTGTATGTTTCGTTCTGCAATCTCTTCATTTTAACGAACCGCTTCCGTCTTATGGGGTCCGTTGTACGTTAATAAATTAGATATCACTTGCCTCAAGGCGTATAATACACTCACTGGTGTTTATCTAAGACATGGTTAGTGGTCTTATAAATTGTCCCGATCTACTGGAACAAACAAGTTTTAATATTCTCCAAAAGGTATTGCGTTTTCCCTTTCCGTTGCGTGTTAAAAGTTTTAAATTATGCACCCCTCTCTTAGTGAACTAAATAGGATTTTTAATAGCCTTGATCTTGATATCGCCCATCCTAGATCTATATTTTTATCCAAGCTGGAATCAAATTACTTTTAATCTTATCCTTAAGTATTATCTCTAAGTCATTTTGTATCTCTAGTCTGTAAGGCGTTTGGCGTTATGGCGTTTTCTTTTCTACAAAAAATGTTGCCTTTTCAGTGCCCTCTCATTTATATTCGCACCGATGCGCTTATTATCAATAATTTTTAACTGATTGAAAATATTTCCCCTCAAACTGAGATATATATAGGATATTTCGTTCTTTTAAACAGCATAACTTTTTCAATTATCCGTTCGCGAATTATTTCATTTAAAAGTTTTGCCTGATTGGCTAGGCTATAAGAAACAGAGGACGAAACAAGAGTTTCTGCTTTAATATTCCAAATTTTAGAACATCGAAACGAAAAGTCACTTAACTGTTCTTCCATTTCACCGCTTCACAATTAAACGCATTTAAATGGTTCTTCATACACGCAAATATGAAAATCCAATTTGGAGGTTTATAGTACACCTTTAGTGCATACACAAATATATATACTCGTATATGCAGTTACTGCAGTATAAGAATATTTATGTATATGCTTACATTTGAATTTTAGTTGACATTAAACGACGTTTGTCGCGCACTTCACCTTCACCTTCCCGACAGGCCGTCGGTGGTACGATAGCAAAGCGACAGAAACCTAACAGCGGCAAAGTGAAAATTTGTAGAAAACCGAGTGCTCACATTTCACCATTTCACACCGACAACCGTTTTGTGGCAAGTACCACTGCCACACTTAGAACCTTGTTAGCGTTCAAGGACTTGTAACACATACGTAAATTACCCGAGTAGAGTGCAAAGGCCGTGAAGCTAGCAACTAGCAAGCACCCTTGTAGCTATGTACGTGTATGTCGTCCTTCAGCGTATGCGTAACTGTTTATGTAATTGCGTGTGTGTGTCGCGGTGTTTATATGCAACGCGCGCGCATAATTTAAAAGTGAGTTATTTAAGCCAACTTGACTTTTAAGTGGGCAATTAAGCATGCAGTATCATTCAAAGCAAGAATGGCAGCAACAGTGTCGCTAAAACACTGCTAGACATGCCGCTTAGGCAAATGCAGTACGCAGTACAGTCATTCTTTTTTTGTTTTGCTGCATTTGTCACCTCACCACACACAAAGCAGTGCATACATTGAGGCACACTCTTTAAACAATTGTTCTGTACACCCTTCCTGGCGTTGCCACACAGTCAGTGACTGCGTCATTGAGCACGAATAAGCGAAAGTATGCAGTTGCTTGAGTGTGTGCGAGTTGGTATTATGGATTGTGTTTTTGTTTTTTTTTTTTTGCAACACTGCCTGCTAGTGCAAATTCCAACAGCTGCAAGTATCAACTCTGTGAAAACAATTTATGCACTTGGGTGGCAAAGTGCTGAACACAAATTGCAGAAAAAATATGTACCGACGATGGCATTGCTCTGCTGCTTCTGTAAGTGGGCAAAAAATTCAAAATCACGACTTTGAAATGAACTTTTGGAGTTCAACAAAAAAAAAAACATCTGTGATAGCAAGTTGCAAGACCGATTATAACCACTTGGCATTGTGAGGTTAGGAAATATGTGTGCAGTAGGCGGAAGTAATGATATTGTCTGCGAAAATGTCAGCAATACTATGAAAAACTTGTCCCTCCTCTTATTGTGACAGCATCAAGGCGCACGCCACAAATCGGAGGAGAAGCTCGGCCAAATACTAACATATTTTGTAAGTGCCAATCGATTATATACATTCATATAGCTAAATCCATGTTAAATCGACCAATGGCTGTAAAGATGAATTGTGGTCAGGATTTTTTTTTCGAAAGTTATGCATAAATCATAGTTTCATAATTTCCGGGATTTGCGAGTTTATCAGTATCTCAAAAACTATTACACATTTAGGGCTAAAACAAAAATATATTAAAAAAATCGAAAAACAAAAAACTTTACAGAAATCAAAAACTTATACAATTTTTTTATACAACACCTCCCACTGATCCTTCGAGATCCTGAAATTTTCAGTAATATGATTTTTTTGTAAACTCTCAATTAAGTCAATTTGAAAAATTTTTATTTAATTTTAATTTGTTTTTTAACTAGCTTATACCCGTGGGTTTCACAGCACGTTTTTGTACAAATATCATAAATAATTTAAATATGTTATATGTATTTTTTCTGTGCCCATTTTGTTATAGCTGTATATTATTTTAAGTGAGTTAAGGTGTTTAGGCCATTTAAAACTATGAAATTATAAAATCTCGTCTGCAAGCTAGGCATATGAAAGATATCAATCCCTATAAGTTTACCTTAAAATGCTTCCAGGTATACGCTGCGTGAACGTGTAACCTTCGGGCAGGTGTCGTGGCGAGTTGTTAATATTCCCAACTCAAATTCAGTAACCTGGCTTTGATAAAATACCACTTCTCAGTACTTTAGCGAAATGCCTCCAGAGGCATGCATCATGCGATTTTTAGATTATTTATATGGCAGATGCCAACTCTCCCTTTTCCATTAACGGAAATTTTGTCTGCCGGTATGGTACTGATAAAATAAATCTCCATAACAAATTTAAAATACTTTAAGAGATTTAGTATGCATCCTTATCTAATAACTCACTTTTTTGCCATGAGCAATCATTAAATTGTACATACTCATAACTCCATACCAAGTTCCGGTATTTTTTCTCAAACGCTTCCAGGATATGTGGTAAGAAACAGTCAATTTGTAGGAGAAGTGCCTCGACCCCTTTCTTATAACCCAAAATTTCTTACATGAGTATGCGATTATTTTCATATATCTCCATACCATGTTCTAGTACTCTACCATAAACGCACCTAGAGATATGTAGCATAAAAAATAAATTAGCATGTAAGTTGCCACGCCCCCTTGTCCAATAACTCCCAGTTTTCCCCATGAGTATAGGATTGATTTCACATACATATCTCCATACCAAGTTTCAGTACTCTCTCACAAATACTTCCAGAGATATGCATGCATTATGAAAATTCGAATTTATATGGGATGGGCCAGCCCTCTTGATTTATCGGAATTATTTTCAGTTTAAAACCATCCTTGGAAAATCCGTAGTAAGTGTGCCAACTTTGGTTGTGGTCGAGAAAGCGGTTAAGGAAGTAGCCTATTTTTCAATACAGGTCACAAATTATATGTATGCGAAATTTCATTTTGAAATAGGTGGCAATCCTCTTCGAAAATATCTTCGAAATTAAGCTCTCTTAAATTTTTTTCGTGTGACACATGTATTGTAATACATATTTGATTATCTTCTTCTTATTTGGCGCTGTAACCGCCTTAGCGGTTTTGGCCGAGTTCAACAAAGCATGCCAATTGTTGCTCTTCTGTGCCAACTGCCGCCAATTGGAAATGCCAAGTGAAGCCAGGTTCTTCTCCACTTCGTCTTTCCAACGCAGTGGGGGCCTCCCTCTTCCTCTGCTACCACCGGGTTCCGAGTTGAATGCTTTCAGAGCTGGAGCGTCGGAATCCATTCGAACGCGAAGCGGAGCCGCTTTATTTTAATTCGCCATACGCTACTCGCTATCTCCAACGCGTAAAGGCTCGTAAATATGCCGCAAAATCTTTCTTTCGCATACCCCAACAGCCGCCTAATCGGATTTGGTCATTGTCCATGCTTCGGTGCCATACACCAACACGGGCATGATAAGGACTTTACTCCTGAATTGCCTACTAAATCCAAAGTAGCACTTGTTGGCAAGAGTGATACTGCCTTAGATTTCCATGCTGCAATTATTATCGGTGTTAATGCTGGTTCCCAAGTAAACGAAATTCTCTACTTTCTCGAAATTATAACTGTCAACAGTGACGTGGGTGCCAAGGCGCGAATGTGCTGACTGTTTGTTTGATAACTGGAGATACTTCGTTTTGTCTTCGTTGACCACCAGACCCATTCGCGTTGCTTCTTTATTCAACTTGGAAAAGGCCGTCGGAGGGTGGAAGCTCAATGTGTCAGTGTAGTTAACGAAAGCCCAACAATGAGCCGAGTGCGGTCTGCGTCAAACCACCAATTAAGAGACGGAAGGGGCTCCCCATTCGCAACGGCAGCCTCAACAGATGCATAATTGCCTGGTCATTGCAGCGGTAGCATTCCCATACGATCTGCAGCAGGACTTGCACCCTTACAAGGAGGCTGAAATGGTCATGATAACAGTCCACCACTTCATTGCGCACTAAAATGCCTAAACTTGTTTGCCACCACTATTAAAAAGTGATTTTGTAAAGCAAACTGACTTTATCTGCGACTGCTGATCGCTAATCACTTACCATTTTGCTATTGAGCATTGTACCATGATTTGTTCGTTAGAAAATTTGGAAAAAGCAACAAATTCTAAGCGGCTGAAGTTAAAGCTGATATTTCGGAGATTACCACATCTCTTCGGGATACTTCTTTTTCTAGACTTCAGCAGGAATCGACCCTGCGTATTCTATGTGCAAAGTCAGCAACGCTAACCACTGAACATCTTTTAGTTTATATGGAAATTAGTGCTTTTAATAAATCTTTAAAAATTCGCATAGCAGCTTAGTTCAGGCAGCGAATTTAAAAATGCACTAACAGCCATGAATAGCATTTCTCTAGAGCTTCCTTGGCATTTTAAAGACACACCCTCGCTCCATGTGACACTTTTGTCATTCAAGTGTCGCAAGGTTTAATTATTCAAATCTCAATTTCCAAGGATCATGCCAATTAATTTACTTAATACTTACACATATGTATGTAGGTACGTGAGTGAATATGACTAAGCATGGTTTATTAAAACTAAATTTGTACGTACATATGTACTCTTATGCACATAGTATGCATACACAGGCATGTACACAATTTGACGTGTGCTGGGATGTGTAAATTCTACTATTTTGAGCAACAACTTGGATATTCGCCTTTGTCTTCAGCTCAAATTCACATCATTACCTGCAATTACTAAAAATTTATATGCATAGACTCATAAAAAAAAATAGTTTCGAATAAAAGTGAAATCCCAGAGTTAAATCGTTTCACACAACACAACAGTGTTGGGCCGGTGTCAATTCTGTTGCTTTTTGTCGGATGCCCCAAAGGCACCTGCAACACTTTCACTCGCTGCTACTTGACGTTTAATAAGCTCATCCTCTCGCTCGAGTTGCTTTACGAAAGTTGGATAATTAGAAAATTTTATGACAGCCTGAATATTGCCTTATTAAACATATATGTAGTAGTATGTGCATATGTATGTATGTATGTTAATAATAACAGCAGCAACAACAACAATTTACATGGCGACGGAAGTGGTAACGCAGAAAAGCAGACATAAATATTAGCTTTATAGGTGCGCACGTAAATGTGCAGTGCATTAGGGTGATCCTTAAATATAACAAAATCTAAACGTACAAAATAAAGATATCTAGGAAAGTTTTTAGTGGTCGCTACAGGGTGTAAGAAAGTTTAAACTTTTAAAGCAATCGCGAAAATTCCAAAAAAATTTTACTTGAAATCTGCTTAAATTTGATATATTATTGAAACTTATTTATATAAATTCGTAAATTCGCTATAATTCTGCTGGTCAAAGTAAACAATTTTTTCAGAATTTTTTCGATTTAAAAAGTCTCGATTTTATACGTAGATTAAAATAAAGGGGTGTAGCTATTTTTAGGGTCCACCCTAATGTGCACACATTTACATCTGTATAAGGATCGTAGATGTTTAGTTCATTGCTATCCTGAACATATGTAAACATGTATGCACCAAGCGTATGTAGTATGTATATTTACTCATACACCTTCAGTGATTACATTGACGAGGATACCCAACAACAGCGTGTCAACGATATGAAATACAACACAAAAGCGTCCTTTTAGAATATTAATAGAATGTTGAATATTTTACGGCCATACAAAAACAAAAACAATAACGGGGTGTAAGCGAAGTAAAGACTTGTAAAAGTAAAGAACTTCAACGCATATGTTTCCTGCATAGTAGCTAAAAAGGGTCGGACGAGCAATTGCTTTGAAGGATGAAAGGGAAACTGTAAAATCCTTCGTTCGTTTGCGCAAGCACATAGTCGAATGTAAGTAAGTACATATGTATGCATGCAAATATCTATATGCGTGACCTCTCGTAAAGGCTATTCGCCTTGTAGGAAGACTTTCAAGTTGCATATCCACAAGCTTGTGCTTTCGATTTACAGTTTGATCGAGGTAGTAAGCGCCTACAAACTTAACCGATGAATGCCCAAAGTAGCGACTAGTTTTCGTGACATTTTTAGCATAGTACCGGGCTGAAAAAAAAAACGAATTCTTCAGTAAAATTTATAAAAGTCCTTTTGGCTGCTCTCGATGTAATGAAAAAGCGACAGTAGAAGGCAGGGAATGGTGGGCGTAGTTGGTCTGGAAAAGTGAGGTGTCAAATAAAAGGGCTTGGCCTGTAGATGGCGTTGCTAATTTTTTCCGAAACAGTTGCTACTTGTTATTTAAAAAATTTAACTAAAATTTTACTGAGATTATAAATCGAAATGTTTTTGAAAAGGCTTTATTTAGTAACTCCATGTAAATAGGAGGATTGCCACCTGTTAAAAAAATAAATTCAATTTAAGCTAAGTCAATTGGGAAATTGAGATATGTATCTTAATTCGCGTGTCCGACNGGTGTCGAACGAAAGAGTGGTAATAAATCTTTGAAAATTTAGAATTTTTAAAGTGTATTAAGCGAGTTGCCACCTTTTTTAAACTATTTATAAGTTAAATGAATTGTTGTGGTGTATGGGTATCAGTCGAAATGGGTTTAAAAAGGATTTTTGTCCGAAGTGTATCTAGGAGTGTTGCCACATATTTAAAAATTAAATTCAACTTGAATTGCGGAAATTAGGCATGCAATTGAGTTATGTATTAGAATATGGGTGTCAGACACAAGAGGTTTAATAACGTTTTAGTTTGAAATATTTTGAAGAGGGTTGCCATCCATTTAAAAACTGAAATTCAATTAAACTATGAGCAAGTTATATGAAATATTAAAATATGTTTATCAAATGAAAGGGTGGTAAGAAATCTTTAGTTTGGACATTTAGAATATTTTCGAGGTATCAGAGGAGGGTTGCCACCGGTTTAAAACTATTTAATAAGTTAAGTGCATTATTAAAAGATGGGAACCAATCGAAATGAGTTTGGAAATGCTCTATATCTGAACCATATTTAATTCATCACTTAATTGAAATTTGTATTCCAATGCCAGACAAAAGAGATTCACTAACTTATGCTTAATTTCATTACTAGGTTTTGTCCTGAAAGGTTTCATAAAGAATAATCCAACTTAAAGAGGAACAAAACTTTTCTAGTCGCATAAATCCTAAGCAAAAATTTCATGTAGGGAATTATATCATTCCCTATGCTTGCATCCGAATTTTCTAATTTCTAATGACTTTTCCGCATAGATCCTCCTGAATTTGAGCAGTGTATTTGCATAAATTGACTTTAATGGCATCGGTCGATTGCGGCTTATTTGATTAACATGCGACTTCGGCAAATCAAACAAGAAGAAATCTAGCGAATTAAAAACGTCCAGTTTGGATGGCCAATTCATCCCACCTCTGCGAGAGATAATCAAACCTCAAAATCATTCATGCAGAATCAGCGTCGTCTCATATTCGGCTAGTTTATTTGCTAACATGGCCATCATTCAAACGCCCCGAGGCCCAGCCGACGCCTATGGGCATTAACTTTGAGCTCCAGAACGAGTTGAATCAAGTATGAAAGCAGACTCGAGTAACCACGCGAAATTCGCAAGAATAAGTCTAAAGGCAGAAGTCTAGTTGGGGAATTTACTGCTTCCCGTTCTACTGCATTCTTTAACGAACTGCGGCCGACTTTAAGGACTACGGGACTTGAAATTAAAATGCAAAGTGCAAAAAAATTGTATTTCTCTTGGATAGTCCATCATATAATTGTATCCTGTAGAAACCGACGCCTGCTCTAGTTACCGTGATAAAGGGAGTTTATTACTTACCAAGCAAAATTAAATTAAAATGTAAGTATTACAACGACTTTGATTCATTAAAAAAAATGCATTTTCATACAAATTAAAGGTGCCTTCATCATTTAAAAAAGACAGTTCCGTTTTTGCCTCCCTTTAGAAATAAAATAATTTGTAAATTAAAAAACGTAATTACAAAAGATGGTCAGGATTTATCAAAGAAATATTTTATAAATTATTTTATAATTATCAGTGAGTCGCACAACCTCACTGAAAACCACACACCAAGCCACTAAACTTCAGCTTAATTGAATTTGAGCAGCTTCGAAGACTTGTAAGATCGAAAAAAAGCTCCCTACGCTTAGCCTCACATCACTCTCCCAGACAATTTACTATCATTGAAGTTGCAGAAAAGTAGCGCCAACTGGCAGCCTAATAACCACTCAAAGTGGCAACAAAACTAACTCAATTTGTGACCAAAATTTCACTCGCTACACAATGTCCTCTCAACATACACACACACTCGCTCAATTCACACACATTTGTATTGTATGTATCTTCAAACTGAGTTTGTTGCCCGATTGAGTGCTTTGCGATATTTGCTGGTTGTGGCGGATTTTCGGGTCTAGACTACACCAACAAAGCAGACGACTAACTCTCTAACAAACAACGGCCACCTCAATGTTGCTAAAGTTTAAGTAGTGGATATGTTGTTGCAGTTGTAGCTTGTCATCGGCAGACAACCACTCAAAGGACTTTCGTCAACACCCACCAAACAGCACCAGCACCAACACCACAGGACGCCTGCCGAGGGGCGATGCCTAACAAATGACGGACGAATGCTCTTAAGGTGCATACGCATACGCACACGCATACGCAGACTAATATACCTACTTTATTATATAAAGCTGTAAAGTTTATATATAAATGTATATATATTTATACGTAGTTATGTAAGTATTAACGTATATATCAATGGAAGGCGTCAACCTTGTGTTCGACTTTTTTGCTTTTTTTGTTGCGCAAAATCGCATGCTCCTCCCAGTGTGCACTCTCTACTAATCAAATAAATTACTTATCTCACATCCGGTGCACAGAAATTTAAGTCATAGATTAAAACACTTGCCTTTGTTTATATGTATGTATCTGTGTATGTATATATTTATTTTTTCTATATTTTTGTTAGTGTATTTTCGTTTCTTCTTTCTTCGATATTAATTTACGCAATAACATACAACTTTTGCTACACGGTATGATTTTAAGTATACATTCTCTATTTATGGTACCTAATGTATTACTTTTAGTTTTTTTTTTATTGATTATTATGTATTTTAATTTATTCGTACTTATGTATCAAACCTTATAATTAAATTTACTCTTGTTTCTATGCTGTTTCTATATCTTTTTTACAATTTGATTTTATTTTCTTGTTTTTGGGACATCATTTAAGTATAGTGGTTATCGTAAATACCCACTGACAAGTTTGAATTTTTATTTTTTTTTTTATAAAAGTATGGTTCATTCTTTAACAAAAAACACATCAATTCAAGTTTCAAACTTTGTACAAAAACTAAAAAAATCTTCAAATTAACATCAAACTTTCGGACTGTTTCGGAATTGTTAGAAAGTTTTGGGTATGCATTTATAGCGAAATAAAGTGGCTACAGAGTATCGCTGATTTTTAGCAATGTGTTTTTTTTAATGATGCTGTGCACTTTCCTCCTAATAAAAAATTGTCGAACATACTTCTTAAGGCAATAAATGAGTCACCCCGTCAAAAAAGAAGTCAAAAATCTATTTTTTTGTATAACTAATTTAAACCTGCACTTTATTATACATACAAGGGTTGAATGGGCTATTAAACTGCATATCCGAAAATTTTCAAAAAATTCTGGATAAAAATGGCGAATTTTTGGTGAAAATTTGTTTATTTTTTTTTTTATTTTTACAAAGTTTGAAACTTAGATTTATATTGATTTTTGAGTGAACTATATTTTTATAAAAAAAAAAAAAATTTAAAATTAAAGAGTAAAAAGCAAATAATCAAAGGCGTGTAGGTGTCTTATAGTCATGATAAACTCTAAACTTGCAAAAAAACGAGTAATCTTCTGTTTTTTTTCAATGGCTTTATTGTTTTTTTCTTTGGTTTCTGGTTTCAATATGTCATTTCGTAATAGATATTTACACTATTTAAAATAGTTATTTGTTTGAAATTTTTGATTACTTACATATCATACATGTCATATATTTTGCTAAATTCTTTAAAAGCAGCATTTCTCAAATTAAACATAAAAGTATTTCGAATATTAAAATTGAAGCGGCGTACAATGATTTTAATAAAGATTTTTTAATTTATTAAGTTCGAATAGAAAATGAAGTCTTGAGGCATTCCTTTGTAATCTAAAACTTAAACAACAACACAAAGTATATACAACTGCTAAATGATCCACAATTAACTAACTAGGTCGACGAAAAAGGAAGTGGAAGGGTATGCGTCAGGACCGCATGTTTCTCATAGGTCTGGTAAAATTATTAAAAGAATTACTTTCTGATTCAGAATGATGACAAATTGTTACTTTTGTTAGTTTGTTGGGGAAAAACGTTTTGAATTATGAAGGGATGACCAATTTTCAAGCAACACTTCAATTGATACAATTGACAGTGCTGCGCTTGCATTTGTAAAAATTGAAATTTTCTTAACAGTCACCTATGTACGTGTTTCGACGAAATACTAAACCCAACTTTTGAAACGTCTTTTCCAGTCAGGCGGACGCAAAGCGAAAAAGGTTTCCACGTAAATTTAAATTGGTCCTTACTGCAAGGCTGTATTTGGTGGGGAAGTAGTTTAACACATTTTAAAGTGAAAAATACAATAAGTTCTTTTAAAGTTTCTTTTTGGTTGTTTCAAAGCCTTTAAATCCACCGGTATGCCATCTAACTTCCCGCCTCCAGACGGTCGTTAACTAAACACCTGTTTAGTGCACCTATAATAATTTTTTTCTATATTCGTAACTCACGATCTTTGGACAAAAATCGTACCTTTACGGCGAAGTAAATTTGGATNTGCGCTAGCGGGTTGTAGTCTGACCTGTAGCTGCTTGCGGAGATCATCTGGACCTAACCGCAACTTCTAAGTACCCGCAAGTGTTAGAAGAACTGTTCCAAGCACGTTAACCATCTAGTAGGCCAATTTTTTTATGAGTTGAAAAATTCAGGAATGGGGGATTTTAGCGCCTCCAGACGGTCGTTAACTAAACACATGTTTAGTGCACCTATAATATTTTTTTTTATATGCGTAAGGCACGATCTTTAGACATAAATCGTACGCTTACGGCGAAGTAAATTTGAATCCGTTATGTCAATCCGTTTTATTTTAATCGGCAGTTGAATTATAGATTGTGAAAGACACGGTTAAAATTAATTACTTCTTGCTATTTAGTAATTTCGTAATTAAAGAAATTTTTTCTTTTGAACAATTTTTTGATATAAAAAAATTCGGTGGATTTCGTAGTTAAAAGCACCGTATTTTAATATAAGTTTTATAATTATGTCACCATTCGAAATGGAGAAAATTGCATTTTTGACCGTCTGCAGACCGGATTGCCGGTTCGTAGGTCAACATTGTGTAAGAGAAAGCTGAAAATATGTCAAAGTATATCGGCGAGCCCGTCTNACCGGCTTGCCGACATACATATAAAACCCTAGTTTTGCATTTTTGACCGTCTGCAGACGGCATTGCCGGTTCGTAGGTCAACATTGTGCAAGAGAAAGCTGAAAATATGTGTAAGTATATCGGCGAGCCCGTCTCCAGACGGTCTTGGTTTTACTCCCCTGTAGGAAAAAGTTACTGTCACAGATCGAAATGGACATCAGTTTTGGATTTCTCGTGCTAAAATCCCCCATTCCTGAATTTTTCAACTCATAAAAAAGTTGGCCTACTAGAGGGTTAAGTATCGTGGTGTACATTTTTCAATGCTGTTAATTTTTCGGCCACGAAGTTTGCACCTCCTCTGGTAGTATAAGCTACAATTTTGTAAAAAAGTAAATTTAAGATAAATTAAAGAGAAATTAATGATCAAAACTTAAGAAAAAGTTCTCTGCCCTAATAATGCCCTTTGTATGAATATACAAGCTCTCAAACTATGCACACTGCTTCTACTCAAATTTAACGAACACTGTTGGCTGTAAGCAGTTCCGACATGCGCCTAAATGCATGCCACCGATCTATAATTAAGTTTTTGGGCTTACTGGGGGTTTATAAAGGGAACATAAATTGGGATAAAAAATAGGGGGATCAATGATGACCTACAAAAACCCCAATAATATACTGATGCAAATTTTCTAATCATGCAAAAATACGAAGCCAACAATTTACATACATATAATCGACACATACGTATAATTCTTTGGCTTTTTCAATTGACTCACCTTATAACTTTCACCCTTTCACCAAATTAGATGAAGATTGTACAACTACACTTCAAATTAATACAAAACAAAAACACTTATTCGGGCCGGCCCGAGCCACTCGCGCACCGCATCGAAACTATATCGCCACGAAAACTAACAAAAAACACTGCTCGCATGAATTTTTATCTAATTTGCTAATCAAAGCAATTCGTTTTCTTAATTTTAAAGAAAACTATATACTTTTCACTATATTGAACGCGAATTTTAGAATTCTCAGAAACTGTAACACACACCCGACGGAAGCAATCGCGGCACTGTTGAACTGGTGACGGAAATTTAGCGAAGCGCAGAGGTGTATTTACACAGAGCTAATAAGGTGTTCACAGTGTTGATGTAGATTGACTAGGTTAAATTTTAGAATTATGCAAGCATATTTTGACCCGCCATCTGACAGATGAATTTTCGTAACAAGTTTCGACAGGTGGGGTGTCAGAAACCCCATTGAAATAAAGCTTTTTATTCTTAAAATATATGCCCCTAAAGTTAATAAATACGGAAATATTTACATGGTAAAAATTATACAATTTTATTTGTCTAATGTTCAAATATATACTCTGGACATAAATGGAAGGCAATTAATTTCAAGGTATAGGATTGCTTGCATTGAAGAATGACAGTGTATCAAAATAATCATCGTATCACGGCCAAGGGAGAATTAATGCTAGTAAAGACTAGATTTTTCAAATCACAAAAATTTACTTTAAAAATCTTGTAAAATAATATAGAGTTTAATAATTGGTGACGATTTCAGAATTTGATCAAAAGATAAACTAATAGATGACAATATGTTAGTGATGTGTTATCAAAGCCTTTATTGAAAAAAATAAAAGTACATTTACTGACTTATTAAAAATTTAACGCTTCATATTAATTTAAAAATTGAACAGTGCTTCTTTCCTAAACTTGATATTTGCCAATCAAAATTTTATAAATTCACTGAGCAACCCTGTTAAACTGTCTTCGTATTTTATTGTGAATATTTGTTGTTGATACTACTTGTTATGTAAATATTAGTCCCCTCGTTTTTATGCTCCTAATACCTACTTTTCAATATTTTTGTTTTTATTCACGCATTTATGGAATTTCGGCAAAATAAAACTATATTGCAACTCGATTATAATCTTGACTTGATTTTTTAGACTGTACTAAGTAAATCACTGGAGTTCTTGCTATTAATTGCAGCGTTTCATTTTTTAACGTTCCCAGAAAAACAATTAAGGTCTCTTTGTTGGCAATGATTTTGGGCCATTATTCTCCAAATTTTCGACATTACCATTACTTGTAGAAACCAATAAATAATCACGTCTTCTCTACTTTATTCATTTAAAATATTTTGATATCGTTACGTTTTTTATGTATGTATGTTTTATTCTCAAAATAAGTTTTTATAAACAAATTTAATAAAAAAAATTATTTTCTTAAAGCGCGTTATTAACAGAGTTAAACATTAAACAAACCATGAAGGAAAATATAGCTTTAAATCGATAGCAAGAAATTGGCGCCTACACATTTGCTAGATACTGAAAATAAAATAAGAGAATTGGAGATTTGTCGGATGGAGCCGTCAACTTTAAAGTCTGATTGACACAACTCAAAAATTCTAAACTGGCAACTTTATTTTAACAAGAATGAGTTTTAACTTACGACTATGACTATGGGCCAGTGTATTTTTAATTTTTCGATGAGAGCTTTTATAACACATACATAACTAACATATTGCCATCGGTTTGGCATATGTCTTCACTAAATTCTGTTTTCTTCACCAATTATCAAACTCTAAAATTTTTTATTAATTTCTAAACTATCGTACAAGATTTTTAAAATAAGCTTTTATCATTTTAAGATTCTAATTTTTACAAGCATTACTTGTCGCTTGGACGAGGTACGTTCCTGTTTCGATATATTCTCGTTCACACAAATAAAATTGTATACATCATTTTTTGTGTGTATTTCTGTATTTTTTTGTTGTATGCGCAATTATTTCATCAAAATTTTGTTAAAATATACTACCGCCTGACAAATCCTAATATTTAACCTAGTCAATCTACACCACACTGTGAACACCTTATTAGCTAAATATTTCACCGTGTAAATACACCTCTGCGCATCGCTAAATTTCCGTCACCATTTCAACAGTGCCGCGATTGCTTCCGTCGGGTGTGTTAAAATTTCTGAAAATTCTAAAATTTGTGTTCCATGTAGTGAAAAGTGTATAGTTTTCTTTAAAATTAAGAAAACTAATTGTTTTGATTAGGAAATTAAATAAAAATTCATGCGAGCAGTGTTTTTTGTTAGTTTTCGTGGCGTTATAGTTTCGATGCGGTGCGCGAGTGGCTCGGGCCGGCCCGAACAAGTGTTTTTTTATATTAAATTGAAGTGTAATTGTGCAATCTGTTTTTTTTTTTATTAAATTTAAGTGTAGTTGTGCAATCTTCATCTAATTTGGTGAAAGTTATCAGGTGAGGGAATTGAAAAAGCCAAAGGATTATATATGTAGATGTTAGTATGTAAATTGTTGGCCTCCTATTTTACATGTTTAGAAAATTTGCATCAGTATAGAATTGGGGTTTTTCTTGGCCATCATTGGTCCCCCTACATTTCATCCCAATTAATGTTCCCTTTATAAATGCCCAGTAAGCACAAAAACTTGATTTGGTTCGGTGACATGAATTTAGGCGCATGTCGGAACTGCTTACAGCCAACAGTGTTTGCTGAATTGTGTAGAAGCAGTGTGAACAGTTGGAGAGCCTGTATATTCATACAAAGGTGGCGACATCATTAGGACACTACTTTTACTTAAGTTTTGACCATTTATTTTTCTTTATTTATTTTAAAATTACTTTTTTATAAAAATGTAGTTTATACTACTAGAGAAAATTCATATTAATAGTACTGATTAATTAAAAAAAAAAATTATATATGAAAGTAGTTTATATGGTATTAAGTTAATGAAAATTCTTGTTCGAAGATACATACATACATATGTATGTGCCAGAGTATGCTCTCACTGGAAACCTAGATACCTACAATACTGGTATACTGTGCTATTACATAAATATGTGAAAATTATGTACACATGCAACTGACAAACTTGTTGATGATTTGCCGTCGGCATTTCAAAGGGGCTTTCGGTCGAAAAAATCGTTTTTTTTTTCATTTTTAGCGATTCTAATGGTAGCTGCTATGCTACTTATAATGCAACAAACCGCAGTTTTGTAGCTGCTTTATTTCACAAATTCACTTTAAATGCCTAATGCCCAATTTCCAAGAATAGGTTGTGCATTAGAATAAAGGCTGATTTTCACTATGTCATATTTTGACAATAAATTTTGTTGACATATTTTGACACAACTTTCCCTCCTTGTTCCATACCTTTACCGATTAAATTATTGACCAAAAACGTACAGATAACCAACTTAGTGGCACATGTTCACGACTGAAGACCTATTCTTGTCTTAATAAATCGATAAAGCATTTTTTAGTTCCACTTGACAATGCGTTTTCACTTATTTTACAACAAATGCCATTGAATTTGACATAGTGAAAACCAGCCTTAAGTAGCTTAGCTATAGTCTACCGGAAAAACTGCAAACTGATATCAATACCGGTTCGTTAGAGGCATTTTACTTTTTAAAAATGATGCCATGAATTGAAGTAAAAGAATTAAGCAAAATTTGTATTGCTTCTATAATATTTAAATGAAACATAATATGTACATATATTAAGGGTACTCACGGTTAAAGTTTAATTTTATGATCAGGTTACCTTACACCAAAATTACAAGCGATATGTGAGTTTCCGAAATATCGTGACTTTCGATTTTTTTAATAAAGTTTTACTTACAAATTCCATTTTGTCTTCTATTTTTACTTAATTTTGTCAATCGACTGATTAGAAATGAAATTTTATTACAATTGAAAACACATTTTAAACTGATGTATAATTAGGGTGGTATTTTTGGTTTTCAAGCAAGGTAACAAAAAAGAAGATAAACCATCATAAAGCAGTAAAAAATTAAGAGATCGTATAATTGTAAATAAAACAGTAAGGCTTCTGATTAGCATCATAATTTTGTGGTTAAGTCAATTTATTAGACTAATTATAACTAAACAGTTACAATGTTAATGTAAGTGTAAGTATCAAACAACTTTAGAAAAAAATTTGCATAAATATTTGCGGTGTTTTTCATTTTTATATACATATATGTAGGTATTTGTGTTTATTGCTGGCAACTGCTCTAATGATAAATTGCTTAATTGCGGCTGAGGTATAAAGACTAAACGCGTTTAACAAAGTTTTAAATGCTAAAAATTAAAAAGCATACAAAAAAAAAATAAAATAGCAACAATTAAACACCTACGCTGATGTGTATGTGTGCATTAGATCGTATCACTTTACAAGCAAACAAAAAAAAATCGCCGTACACCCCTGAGTCTAAATTATTTTCGCAAGGCAATTTCGAATAAAAATTTTCGCTCGAACCTAGGGGTTGCCTTTTTTACATTTTTCGGTGACACCTACATTCGGCAAAACATTTTTGTAAATAGTTCTATTGGAATAATCAAAACACTTCATTAGCAAAAGTTTAAAGATTTTTGGTGAGCTTTAATTTACTGACATTAGAGTGGTACGTTGGGGTGATAAGAACTGAGATCTGGTGGATAAGTACTAGAAAAATGACAAAGGGAATGCGGCGACGCTTTTTACCGGTACAGCCTAATGTGCGTATAATTTTCATATTTATATGTTTACAAATATCTAGAATACTAATTTTTTTAATGCTCTACTTACCAGATAAACGCACAATTCACATACATATGCTTTGCATGTAAATACTTATTGATATTCAGTATATTTAATGCACGCGTTAATACTAAATAAATATTTACTTTCTAATAACATAATTTATTCGGTGGTTTTTCAGCCACTTTTTCACTTTAATTTTAGCAACCAATAACTGTTCTATTTTTTATACTTATGTATATATACATATGTGTGTATGACTGCATGCATGTTCATATTGATATATATATATTTATTAAAGCCTACTTAGTTTTATATTCAACGCTGCTTTTAACTAACAGATTTGACTTATTTATTTACAAACACTAACAAATTTGTATGTATTTATTTTTGTATTCATTCAATTGTTTATTCAATGATATCAGCTAATTAGCTTGGCCTTGAAGCTGGTTCAAAAAGCAAAGTCTACTCGTCCCTAAGTATTTTGACCTAAGATGGCAACCCTTTTTTTATTTAGTTCAGAGCTTGTATGTATAATACCCCATCAGCTTTCAAGGTTGCGCTAATTAGCTGAACACCTTTCTCTGTATACCCTTATAATTATGCTTTGGGTGCATAAATATTTTTTTCTTTAACATTTACGTCGATATGAATTCTACATTAACCCCTGCTTGTGTTTATGCTTAGCCTTAGTGCTTACACGTACATTCATATACATACATACATATTTTATTACTTATATGTATACGTATATATAGATTATTAATTCCTCTTTATTTCGCTATTTTCATGCCATCCACTGCAGAATGCCTTTTCCCCCGCTTTATTGTCTCCGTTCTGGCAATCATCTGCAAACGGTACTATCATCGCCGGCGCATATCGAATGTGGCGCAGCAAGAAAGAGTTTGCCATTGGAACAGGCGCATAACTGGAAGACACGATGTAAATGGTCACGACTTTGTGGCGCTCCCAATGAAGGTGGTTGTGCTGTACGCAAATTCGGCATGAGTATTTTGGAGGACTCCAAGCGCAGCTGCATGTACGAGGAACCACGAGTCGTAGAGAAGGGGGAAAGGAGAAAGATAATAGAAAACAATAAAATTAAAATAAATAGTTGAACTCTTGATAAGCTTCGAAGAGAGCCCCTCTGGTTTGAAAGCTATGACTAAAGTAATTTCTAATCTTTTTAATTTTAGCTGAAAATTAAGCTCTTCAACAAATTTAAAACTATTATATCTTAAACTTAATATATAAATAACATTGTCTAAATTTTTTTGGACGGAGTGGTTAAAATATTTTGTAACTTTGTATTTTATTAAATGGTCTTGACAATCGACCCGATTTTTGTAAAAAAGCTTGATTTTGAAGAAACATTACTTAGGTTATTTTTTTTAATATTAAAGTAACGGTATGTACTAATGTACAACATATGTATGTGTATCTGTGTTACTACTATATACTTACACTGCCATCCAGCGCACTCAGTCGTACATCCTTTAGCGCAGTCACTTCGATTGCTCCTGCACGCGATTGCAAATTTATATCCTTTGCTGCAGTCAGTTCCAGCTGACGTGTTGGAGATTCCAGTCTATAGCAAATTGAATAAAATGAGGTATTTGTAAAGGCCGAAAGAAATAAAAAAAAAATAAAAAAAAATTATGCACATTAGGATGCGTCACTTTCCATAGCGAAAAAGGTGTCAGAAAAAGTAAGCAAAAACGAAACTGACTTCAATTCCTATAAAAAATTTAAGAGTACCGCTAATTTCTTAATGATCCAATGATCGGATCTAAACCAAATTAGTATGAGATGCCCTCTGAAGTACCATATTTCCTTAAAAAATCGGTTAACGTGGTCCAAAGTTCTGCGATTAAAAATATTAAGATTTACGTGAGCTGAATTTTGAAAATAACTCTAAAAATCAAGGCTTTTATAAAAATAGTTTTAAAAACTATTTTTCAAAAAAAAAAAAAACACCAACACAACAACAAAAACACGAAAGAAGAGCTTAAGCTTGGAATTTCTGCGCAAAAATTTTGTCAACGGAATCAAAGTAATGTGATTTTCTGAGGTATTTTCAGATCGGTCAAGCTCAGGTAAATGTTATTGGTTTCCCGAAATGTTTTGATAAAAGTCTTAAAATATAGTTATTTCTATAATTTCGGCGAAAAAACCCCAACTTTTTGGTGAGACACCCTAATGTACATACATATATATATATGTGTGTATGTCTGGGACTAAAAATAAGAGTTATTGCCTTAATTAAAAAAGTTAACATGAAGGTTTCTATAGCACTACGATCTACACACAGTTTTCGTAAATCTGCAGCCCTGTGCACGTTTTCAAGCTCTCTGTGCTTGACGGTATATGAGAAAATTACGGACCGTTTGATTTCCTCTGTATAGGAATTTGAACTTCCGTCGCTAGTGAAAGGTCTAGAAGAGCGCAATGGTTACTTACGTTTTCATTATCTTCAACACCCTTGTGTTCTGGGACCCAATAGATATATCTGTGTCCTTTTTAAAGCAATATTTAATTTTGTTCCAAAATAATATCTAACGATTAACTAGCCAAAGGTGTGCTTCAAGACTCCTTGTTCCACCCGCTAACCTTTTTATTATCGATAAAAGACCCCTCTCCAATCACAGCTGTGAAAGCAAGCTATTTTACTGCGACAAAACGTTTTGAATCTAAGCTGGCCAGAGGTATAAATATTAAATATAAGCCAAGATTCACGGATGAGATGCGTATATACCCGACGAAAGCCTGGGGCTGATTCTCACCGTCTAGCTCTTTTCCCCGGAGATGAAATCCTCCACAAGGCAGTTGTTTTTTGGAGAGGAAATTCAAAATAAAGCTTCGCTGCAAAGCAACTTGCAACAATTCTATTTTGGAGGAATATGTACGTACAGGCATAGTACTTGCAGTAGTAAACGCAGCACCAAAAACCCCAGAAGGCATTGTGGTAGGCGTTTATGACCCCCTTGGGAATGTACCCGAGAATTTTTCAAGAGGGGTCTTTGATCTCAAGCCACCGTGCCACCGAAATGAGAGAATATTATTCCTTAGCGACAGTCAGGCGGCACCCAAGGTACTTCTATCATTTGAATACTAAGTCACAGGAGAGTTGAGGCAAATGAGGTAGCGGGTGGATTAGCTAGGGAAGCAGTAAACTCCACTCCACCGGTTCCGAAAAATACCCCGTGGTAGGTTTCAACACCATTAGGGAAGAGCTCAGAGAAGAAACAATAAGAATTAGAGAACAGAACTGGCGAAGCACCATTGGACTTCGCCAAGTCAAAAGCCTAATAGGGGCGTACAACCAGAAGAGATATGTACAGGCTTGCCACAACTTGCCCAAGGATAAACTGAAGATTTTTGTTTTAAAAATTTTCTCTCTACATAAAACAGTGTAGAATTTTATACAATATAGTCCCACTTCCCTTAGTTTGTTTACAGTTCATTTATATTTTTCGTCGCCATCAAAGTTACGAATGCCAACAATTCTGCTTGCATAAAGTTATGTGCTCAAATATTTTTCACATTTTATACACATTCCATTTGATAGCAAAAATACGAGTTATTGAATTGTTCAGCTGCTTCATTCAAGTCCTCAAAATGTATGTATGCTCAGCCACAGGCAAACCCATACATACCTAACTACACCTGTAAATCAGTGAGTGCCGCCTGTTGAAGACGCGTATTCAGCGTGACCAACGATCCAATATTTCCAGTCATTGAAATTCGCAACTGGCCCTCAATTTATTTTCCACACTCAAGCAAATACGTACATAGAATTTGCATGCAACCACCAGCCTGCATGTATCCACGAGGGTGCACGCATAGTGGTTAATGATGGCGCATGTGGATGCACGCTGAGCCTATTTGTCTGTCGCGCCTTAAGCGTTTTTCAATATAGTCAACACTTGGTGGGTGCACTGCCTTTGCTTGGACGTTCTCCAATGCATTTCTAGCAGGCTTCAGTGGCCTGTGTCATACGGCATACATATGTTTGCCGTCGTAATTCATGCACTGAAAAATCGTCCATCGCAAACAGTTGTGATTGTTCAAAGGACGCCCGTAATGCTGGCGCACATCTCCCATAGCTCACTTATGTATTTATCTGTATGGTTGTTCGTATATATTTGGTTGTTTATTTTTCCAAGGAATGACCCAATTTTCTTTCGTTTTCTCATTTACTTTAGTGAGAATTTTTCCCTAAAAACGTGAGTTGTGTTTTTCGATATTCTTGTTTATATGCAAGCACTCAGCGTTACAACTCTGACAACATCATGTAAGCTTTGGCAAGCGAAGGCGAAAACTTGTTCCAAAATACATCTTCGAAAATATATTTGACTGACTAATGATCGGACTCAAAATAATAAAATTCCTAGTAATCTAATCTAATCTACCAAGATATTATATCAAGTTGAAAATGTATGTTTATAACTTAATTTCGAAGAAAAGCCTCAAGAGTACAGCCTTGGCAAAATGATAATTCGTTAGGAGGCTTCTCAGATCCATTTACATGCTGAGGAGGGGATTCCTAAAGACCTGACATTTATATCATCTTCCATCTTGATTTCCTGGCTAGACCCAGTAGACATTTTAATGGAGTTTTTCCTCAATGTATAAGTTGTCAAAGAAGTGATGCTCCATAAATTCTTAGTGCTTTCTTCGCATTGGTAGTCAGTACCGTTAATTTTGCGCTAAAAAGCCGAACATTGTGGATTGTGAGATTTAGTTAACAGCGGGTTTTTCTTTCACCGAATGATTTGTGTTGATCTTCGGCATGTGGAATGCTTATCGAGTTAGTCGTTGCTGGCACTGAGAAGACTAGATTTGATGGAGTTCGGAAAAAAAGTAGGTTTCAAAGTCGCAGTCAAAGTCAACTTCCGTAATCTGATAATGGCAACTTCTTTGTTACACCCAGCCTCTATCCAGGAAGGAAGCACCACCGATTTTACGCTTGTACGAGTACATAGTGCGCATTTAATGCTGTCATTCTCCGCTCTGAGCGGACCGCTCATCGATAATCCCTTTCCAGGAAAGCTAAAAGGCCAGAATAACCCCCTAAACGTTATCTCTTTTAATAATGTAAGGTTTGCGCCATTGAGTTATGAAGTTCGAAATTTATCTATCTTATAGCGTAGACAGACGGAAGGGTAACCCGGATTAACAGCTGATTGTTGCTATCACAATTGCACCCTGAAAGACGGCAATACTGCGGATTAATCGTAAGTGTTGTCATCAAAAATGCCCCTGATCCGTATTCATTTTGAGGATTAGCTGCAGGACTTAATTCAAATCAACTGCAGCTAATTCCCGAAATACTTCCAAATTGACGAGTTGATCCAAATCAACGCTGGCGTCTGTTTATGCTTTTTATCGCTTCGTCAACTAGTGTTGCAGAGATCCGAGGAACCGGATCCGGATAACCGGGTACTTTAATAAACCGAGGACCCGGACCGCCTTACAAGAACCGAAAAACGGGTATAATTCCAACGATTCCAGAAAAACTGAAGAACGATTTTAAGAGGCGCAGAAAACTGAAATGCCCTTAGAGAAAAAATAATAAAAAAAACCGAAAAAAAATTTAAATGAATCTACAGAACCGAAAATCGGCCCCGAAAGATGCAAAAATGGTTTCAAAAGAACGTACGGATAATCTACAAATCTCTGCTTTATGCAGCCGTTCGCAGCAGCCGTAAACTTTCTGTTCGATAGTTCATTGTGTAGTCTGTATTCGAATGATAACAAAGTGCATGTTTGTAGTGGACGATACGAATGTTTAGAGTAAATTATTTTATTTCGTAAATGTAAAACTCTTGAGCCGGTAAAAAATAAAAACTGTTTATAATCTTTTTTGAGCTACTTTTGTAGGGTTTATTTCCGTTACCACTTTTCTGAGAATCACACAAACTACCCGGCTCGCTTTGTAACCGGACTCGACCGAACCAGTTCTTTAAATCCTCGGAACCGCACGTCACTATCGTGTACTGAACTAACCCATTTGTGTTGGAAGCCTCTTTGACCGTTCCTTTTTCCTTTTTTTTCTTTCAATATACTATGCCCACGTACAACTAGGCTTAGACCTTCAGTAACAATTATTGTCTTCACCAAAATCTGGAATATGACAACCTCACAAGAACACATTCGTTTACACATATTTACTGCACAAAATACAATTTTTAAGAATTTAACTAAACCCTCAAAAAACTTAAAAATCTTACCAGTTGCAGCTACATTCCCTGATCGATTATTTTCTTTTTTAATTTCTCAAAGTTTCCCCCTGCTCCGCATACTCACCTCAGCTCGCGCGCCGGTTCGGCGCGTATATGTGGCGTTTGTATGGATTCCCGAAATATGGCGCCACCTTCACCGTCAATTCGCAACGCGTGTGCACCGATTGTGACTTCATTTTGATTTACAGAAAATAAATTTCGTCCATTGGTATCATTGATGCGAATTTCCTTCGCTATGCACTCGAGCTTATCGTGCCCAAGAAATAAATGATTCTCCAGCATGCCATTCGCGTCACGTGTATTGATTGAAAAATTACGTGATGATTCTGTTGATGATATTTGGTTGCCGCAAGGTGAGGCGCGCAGCGAATTTGGTAACCACAGCAGCAGCAGCAGCAGCAACGGTCGGAGTTGTCGCGACAAATCCCATTTGGATTGTAGGTGTGGGGGAATATGTTGTCGATGTTTGACGTTTGGTGCCGTATAGTTTTTGTTTGTTTTTGATTAGTTGTTGTTTGATCGGCGATTCGATGTTCGTTCGTTGATTTTGGTTTCAGTTTCAGTTTCAGTAGTCAATGTGAATTACGGCGTAGATGATGACATCCATCCGGGTGCACCGAAAATATATAAATATGAATAAGATTTCTAAGTTTAGATAGTGCGAACAGCAAATATACAAATGTCAACTAAATTTGTGTAATATAAATAGCAATAAATAAAAGGCGAGTGGATGCACGTACGCATTGCGACCCAAAACCACCAAATAACAAATGTTATACTATCAGGCTGAATGCCAATCTGTTCTCCGCACAATGCCAGAAATATACTCCTCTTAAAAAAAAAAATAAAATTGCGCAAAATAAGTATGATATCTACTTTCTTACAAATAAGCGTGCAGACCAGACCGCAAGATTAGTGTGACATGATAGCGGAAACGGAAATAAAATTTTTGCTCGCACGTTTCAGCGCAACTCACGGCCACGGAGCCAGTCAACCGAAGGCGTCGACGACTTTGCTAGCGCACAGAGCGTACGAAATTTACTTCACCTTTTTGCTACTACTAACTACGAACACAACTGCCCGACTAGCGAACGTGTAGTAAAACGATGTAGAAATGTACTACGGCACGCTGTCAAGCCACTCAGCTGAAATTGCCGCCCCCCCACCCATTTCATCTGTCCATTTTATCTGCGTTGAGGTTCCACCGTTTGGTTTACCGCCGTCGACTTTTCATACCTTAACGTTGTCATTAGGTAAAAATCCCATCTGTCTTTCTCTACTATTATCTGTAATTGTGCATCGCAGTCATTGCGTAGACACACTCACATACATATCTACATACATCTTTAGTGGTGACACACATAGCAGAAAATACATATTTAGTTGTTAGAAAATTTATTCGTGCGTTGCGGTCGACAGCACCGTCTTTCTTCTTCCTCGCATACATACACACATAAGTATGTACATACATATTTTAATCTTTGCATTGCGTTGAGTGCAAAAAGATTTATTTCTTGGTAAGTTATAAAATTTTTCTTGCACTATCACAATTTCCTATTTTTTGCGCTTTTTGTAATTTTTTTCATGGTCATGTTTTCGTACAAATGAAATATTCCGCTTCTGGTGGGGGGTTACTTTTTTAATTTAAAATATTCGTCCATTTGGTGTGGTTGTAGGTGTTCCGATCCAAAAATTGATACAGTGGTCAAAAAATTATAGCCGAACCACTTTTTGCCAAGTTTTAACGTATTATTTTTGTTGTTATTGAATTTTTGTTATTTTTTGTTTATAAAAATGTAGTTCATTCTTTAACATAACCCGCGCAAATACAAGTTTCAAAAATTGTGCAATATTAAAAAAAAATTCAACAAACTTTCGAACCTTTTTAAAAATTCTAAAAAATTAATCGTAATTTGTATCCATTCGAAACTTGTACTTTATTCAACTAGAATTCAATGGGCTACAAAACTGCATACTCATAATTTAATTAAAAATTTTAACGAAAATTTTTTGATTTTTTGTTTTTAAATTGCATAAATTTGTAAGGCAGTGTCACTCGATTTGTACAGATTGTACATTTTTTATATTGGACTATTGGTAAAAAAAAAAAAAAATGGTAAAATTTTTTTTTGTATTCAAAAGATTGGTACAATACAGCGATGTTATATTGAAAAATTTCAACAAATAAATTAATAAATAATTAATTAATTAATTAATAAGAAAAATATTTTGGGTTTTCACACAATTGGGATACGATTTGCACCAAATTTTGGCAAATACCCAATCGTGTGACACTTCCTTTAAACTTTTATTTATACGGATGTTTTTAAATAATAAACTATAAAAAACTAACCAAAATTAAATAAAAGCAAAGACAACATTTCAAGACTTGTGAAAATTTGAATTTGGTGCGGCTATAATTTGTTCGACTACTGTACATAAGTTGACTATGATTACTCGGCCGTGCTATCATGGTAGCACAATGCCACTAAGCGCATTTTAAAATTTTCAGGCAATAGCCTCATGCAATTATCGATTATATTTTTTGCTGTTTGTGTGATATATTTTATTTTTATCAGTATGTTTGTTTTAATCAAAATACGTTAAAATAAAAGTGAAACTAAAAAAAAATTGTTGCCCGAACCTCCGCCCAAAAAAAATTCTGGCCATGGCCCTGCTCCCAACTATCAACGATATGGACCTACGGTATTCAGCTGTGGGGAACCGCAGCAAACTCAAATATTGAGATACTACAAATATTACAATCGAACACTCGTAGAATGATTGTTAACGCAGCTTAATTAAAATTGCCACTATCAAGGAAGAAATTAAGAAATTTGCTACATCTTATAACTAGACACCATCGATTTACCACATTGTAATGAGTTATCGAAATTAGTCGATATAGAGCTATCAAAATTAATCGAATTATCGTAATTTATAGAGGTAGACATTCGAAGTTTATCGATTTATGTCGATATACATTTTAGAGTTATCGAAATGGATCAAGCCCTCGAAATGCGCAGTTATCGAGATTTATCGAAATTTATCGAAATTGGTCGAGTTATCGAATTTTGTTGGGTTATCGGGATTTAATGTTTTTGAATTTCATTGAACTATCGATATGTATCAAATGATCGAAAAAGCTCTCCAAAGGTCTTAAAAAACCCAAAAAACGGTCGTTTTTCAACAGTAACTGGCACACTTAGTATGTCTTAAATCTAAAGAAATAACTCCACAAAAAACTAGCCGTCAGGTGATGCGGGGGTCGAGTTTTCTTTATTAACCACTAATAAAAGCTTGCCTTAAAAAAGTTTTAAATTACTTGCTAACTATTTAAAATTGAAAGTTTCTAAAGTTTTAAGAGTGCATAATAAGTATGTACGTATGTACATATGTACATATGTGTCATATATTACTCGATGACTTGATAGAATGAATAATACAAAGCAAATAAATCAAGCGATGACAAACAATTAAGGCCACAGAAAACTTCCCACATAGGTGCTGCTATAAGTCTGTATGTATGTATGTACGTTTTTCATGAATGCAATTATTACCTAGTAACAAAATTCTATTTAAAGCATCGTAATCAAATGAATATGTTTTGGCAATAGGCATTTAGCAGCATAGTCTCAACATTTGGAAATTTATGCAAAATGAATATTAATAGCGACATCACCATAATAAATTACGTGCGTAAATATCTTATCTTGCCGTGACGTTATCAGACAAACATTACCCGACTAAATGTTTACAAATATGTATGCAGATTTATTCATATGCATACTTACATACATATGTACACACATATGTATATGTTTACATACATATTTGTGCGATTATTTGTCATGCTGGCGGCATACAAATTGCTGCAAATCACAAGCAAACGCAAATTTGCATATCATCCACATACAAATAAGTGCTCACACACACATTTGTACATACAGTTGCGGAGCCAAGAGGGTGATGTATCTCTCCTTCGTCAATCAACTACTATTATTTACTCTTGAGTTTATCCTTTTAATTTATAACTTTCTTTATTAATTAATGACGAAATACATTTTTATTAATATTTAGGATCATCAGTTATGGGATTATGCATGCTTTGGTAAAAAATTTTCCAAGAGAAAATAATGCTGGAAAACAGACCATTGCACCACGATTATGTAAGTCACTGACTCAAATGATAGCCATCTCGTATGTCACAATGTCGTAATAGTTTATGAACTGGTGGTAGGACGTTCTTCACCCAAATTCTGAAATAGGGATTTCTTGAAAATTTTGCTGAGATAGAGCGTTTTTGAACTGGCTGCCGAGATTGATCGATCTTCTACTCAGCAGTCGATGTATTACTGCATAATGCCATTTGTTGGCCGCCGATTTGAAAGCGCCCTATCTCAACAAATGGCTGAAGAAGGCCTTATCTGAGAATTGGGCTGCAAGTTGCGACTTTAATCGCACAACGGCAACACTGTTGTGGGTATCAGACCCAAGTCATACCGCAATTTTCGCGACCTGAAATTGCTGAGACAAAATTCTACTACCTTCCCCCTCCCGCCCTCAAAAAGCCGAATTTAGACGGTCTGAAAATAGTAGTGCTAGCAGGCTTATTAATTTAATTTTAATTAAGATTATAGCTCAAAATTGTTTATCATCGCCCCATTCCCGCAATCCTGGCTACGCCACTGTGCACATGCATATATATATAAATATGTATGTACAGATACGTATATACAGACACCATTTATGTGATTATTGGTACATTTATCACCCTGTAGCACATTGCTTGCTTTATCGCCTGTACTCACCTATCGCAATTGGTTGCCCGTGCCTAGAGCGTATTGTCGATGCGCGCAGCATGTCCATTATGAGCGCTTGACCGGAGAGTTGTATGCCGCCTGGCACTATCTTCAGGTGCCCCATGCCATCCTGCAATGATGATAAGACAAAAACCATTGAAGGTCAATTAACAACAATTGAGCTGGGTAATGAGGCGTATGCCATATATGTATGTATGTATGTATGTACGTATGTATGTAGTTATCTAAAATAGGTATAAAGTGACTGAGGTGACCGCGGCGTATGAGTGATGTCAACTGGTCGATTCTACTGCCATGAAAAGTTGCAAGCCTCGACCTGCTGACAACAAACAAACCACTGCACTGTATAGTAAGTGAATTTTGGTTGTTGTAAAATGTACAAAATATATGTATGTATACATTTGTATACTTGTGTGCCACACTCACCGTCGTAAATTCCATCACCTTCAGTATCCACAGCGTCAACACCAAATTGGTGATGATGAGCAGCATCAGCAGTACGAGCAGTCCATAAAGGCATTTCTTACGCCAACCCACCAACTCCAAATGCGCACCCAGGCTATCCATGAAATCGTTGTTACCTTTGTATAGTGTGTTGTTGTTATTATTATTGCTGTGATTGCTGCTATTGCCACTCGCACTCGCACTTGCACTGCCACTGCCAGTAACAGCAGCACCTTTGGGCATTCTCTTTGGCAGCGCTTGTTGTTGTAGTGTTTTCTCTTGTTGTTGTTGTTGATATTGACGTTGTGCCTGCTTCACCTTGATTGTGGCACGTTGTCGCTTGTCGTGTCCGTTCTGTTGTGAATTTGCAACCACCACCACTGGCGAAGCTTTGCTTGTGTGGCTGCCCACTAAATCGACACTGTCAGCGGCATAAGCAGCACGCGGCGTTGTTGTTGTTGTGGCAACTCGTGGCAAAGTGCGATTGCGTGGCGAGCGTGTGGTTGCTGTACTACTTTCAATGTGTCTAACAGCAGCACCAGCATCGCCAACACTGCTAGCACCTGTGGCAAGTCCTAGAATGCTGTCAGCAATCTTTGTTTTTGCTTTTTGCGTTTCTTTTGTTATTGTTGTTGTTGTTGTCGTCGGACCGCCACCATTCACCAAAATCGATGTGCTCACCGTAGCTGCATGTTGCAAGTTATCGCCGCCAATGCTGTTACGGGAAGGTGATTTTGAATCTCGTTGTTTTTGTTGTTGCTGTTGTTCTGTATGTAGCGAATTATTAATTAATGTTGCTACTACTGTTTGACTGCTGAAACAGTTATTGTTGTTATGGCGCAGTTGGTATTCAATTTGTTGATGTTGCAACTGCTGTTGTTGGTGCTTTTTACGCTTAAACGTTGCAGTTGGCGATGTAAACTGAAATGTCGCCGCTGTCTCGAGTTGAAGATCGCCTGCAGCTGAGTCTCGCTGTTGTTTTTGTATCAAATCTGGTGATTGCTGTGAAAGAATGTTGTCGCACACTTTAGTATTGTTGTTAGCTGATATAGCAGCTGTGGTTGGTGGCATAAAACCATTTTCTTTGCTGCGCTTTGGTGAAGTTGGAAAATGATGAGCGAAATGTAGCGCGTGTGGCAGGTTAATGTTGCAAGTTCGTGATGTGATGCGAAATGTATTAAAGTTAGTTTATTTTCATGAGGCGCAATGACATTGAGTAGTTATGCCGGTGTTTTGGTGGTTATATTAGGCGTTTGGCCGATGAAAGTGATTAGGTGACCGCAAAAGGTCCGCAAATGGAGGAAATGAGAGCAAAAGGTGTAAATTAAATGACTGCCTTGAACAAATACAAATTAATGTAAAGCAAAATTTGTAAAGGATTTAACAGATGATTGTGGGTAATATACTTCCGGAAGGTGTTTTTTTTGTTTATATCTGACTCTTTTGACCATATGATAATCGTATTAATTGTCTTTATATATCCAAGGTTAAAAGTTTTACATTAGGGGTATTCTCTGAGTCTTGCAAAGCCCTTGCATGGTGCACAGATTGCACGGATTGCACGGTAAAAACCGGTTTTCTTATGGGACAGCTTTCCAAACCGTGCAATCCGTGCACCGTGCAAGGGCTTTGCAAGACTCAGAGAATACCCCTATTATATATTAGATGGAAGTAAAAGAATTAGTGAGTCAACATCTAAGTATTAGGCCGCTTTGGTGTAATGGTTAGCAGTGCCCGCTACCTGGGTTCAAGCCATAGCCCCGACTAACATCAAAAAAAAGGAAAAGAAAAAGATTTTCTAATAGCGGTCGCGCTTCGGCAGACAATGGCAAACCTCCGAGTATATTTCTGCCAAGAAAATCAGCTTCTAATAATAATGCAATCGCCGTTCGAAGTTGGCGTAAAACTGCTGATCTCTACTCTTCGTGTGACAACATCAAGCCGCATGCCACAAATCGGAGGAGAAGCTCGGTCAAACACTAACATATTTTGTAAGCGCCAATCCATTATTATTATTATTATCTAAACTCTTACGCTCCTGTAAAAGTGAATATACTTGTTAACGTACACAAAATTTTATATATACAGAAGACAGATTATCTCTCGGGAAGATTCCAGTTTCTTCACTCTTCGAGCTTTTAACTAAAAATGCATATTAAACATCGCACCCTTTACGCTGGACGTCAATTTCTGGTATTTTCTATACGTCTTTGGAACTGTCTCTCTATTAGATTAAGACAAATAAAAAATGCACTGCTTTTCAAAAATCATTGTGTGTGGAGAAAATTTCTACAAATCCGTAAAATTTTATTCATGTAACTGTACGTAATTTTAATTTCTATAAACGATTTGTATCTTACTTATTTTAACTTTTTAATAAATAATAAAAACATCTTATGAATTTAAATTTAATCAGCCTATGTATTACAAGCAATGTGGCTAGCCCTGTAATATAATTGTAAAATTATTGTGATAGATTAAACCAATAAATAATTGAATTGAATTGAGTAGAAATTCTATTGAAAAAAATTAAATCACAATTGATTAAGGAATTAGAAAAAGTTAGAAATAAAAAAATATATAAACAAGCTTTCTAAATATCGCACACCGCCTTCAAAAAAAAGGTATAACTCAAAAATCATATCCGGAAATACAATTGCCTGTAGATTGCACAGATTCAATGAAATTGATACAAAAACCAAAAACCGGCGTTCTTGAAAAGTTTTTTGAGATAGGGCGTTTTCGAACTGGCTGCCGAGATAGGTCGATCTTCCACTCAGCAGTCTATATATAATTGGTTAAATATTTCAAATAGGTACACGTGGATTAGTTTTTAAAAATTTGACAATTAAATAAATGAAATTTGAAATATTTTAAACAATTTTTTTATTCGCTAACTTTAAATAAAATAAAAAAAACAGATATCAATTAATTGTACAATAGCTTAAATGTCGGGTTATGCAATGAATACTCGCATTTGCCCACCAAGCACATACATTAAAAATTTTATGTCAAATAACAATTTTAATTAAGTAATTATACTAAATTGTTGTTAGTCTCTTAATATAGCAACATGTATTCGAACTTGTGTACATTTTTTGCTTTCAACAGCCACAAATGTTAATATTTCCTTGCCAGACACACTTTCGTCTATAAAATTGAGGCGAGGCATACTTGCGGCATTTTGATGGCTATTTTTATGGTTTTTGGCAACTTAACTTGGCGCTTAGTGAGCAATTTAAATTTAATTTTGTATTGAAAAAATGTAACGAATTATTTCAGAGAAATATTAGATACATTCTTCTAAAGTATATTAACTCAGAATTTACTATTTTTTACAAGATTTTATTTAACTTGCTCTGTATGTATGTATGTATGTTTGTTAGGAGCAAATGTTGCAATAAATTTTTGACTAACTTCCCGATGATCTAGAGATTTGAAACTTCACATTCGGCTCAGAACCCGATGTCTATGCAATACAAAAGATGAGCTAATACCCGCAGGAGTCGAAATATTTGGAAAACCCGTATTTATAGTCCGATTTGGTTCATATTTGAAAAGCTTGCTTTAAAAATACTCGTTTTTACTGTTAACTTATTTAGAATGTATTGTAAAAAAAACTATTTATGAAAACTTGATAATCGTATACACAAGATGGACTTTTCTATAGTTCTTTCTTTAGTTTGGGGATAAATTATTGGAACTACTGTATATAAAAGCTACTAACAATAGATAAGCAGATTTGTAAGTTGAAAAATGTTGAATCATTTAGATTTTACCGGTACTAGCAAAGTTTGCCTCGAACCGATTTATTTAGCAGCACAAAAATAATTTTTTACAAGGATAGCAATTGAACCGCTGGATGCGTTTTCTCAAACAGAGATCAGACTAATAGCCACCACCAAGAGCTTAACTGCAGTTAAGAGCTCAGGTAAATTCAAAGAACTTTAATATTGGGTGATCAGAAAACTTTATTTATTACTTTTTGCTTTCTTGCCTTTGATTGCTTGTACTTAATATGAGCAATTATGTACCTCCTTCGAGTTATAATCTCCTTATTCCTTAACTGCAGTTAAGGCTTGGTGGAAATGAACTCTAAACTTGAAAAACATATTTTTGTAAATGTGCTTAATAAACATTATTATTTCATGTTGTTGCAATATTTAAATAAGGCTTTGATTACTAAAAAAAGGTCAAGAGTTATAAAATTATTAATTGAGAGGATATGATGAGTTTGATGACAAAGTTATGTGATCGGAAGAGCTCTTCACTTTCCCCCTGAATTGACTCTAATAAACACTATCTTAACTAGGGTAACTAGTGTAAGCATTGCATTTTAACAAATGGCGTTTCCTTGACACCTTATGCGTGTAATTAGTTGCAAAAAATAAAAATTAGATTTCATTACAAAATATTTACTTACCGAATATTTGCCTCTTGAGATGCTACCGAGTGACTAATCAATAGCGCCGCATCGATGTCTTCTTGCACTTCGTATGTGTGCGTGGGTGAGGTAGACATTAAATGGCAGCCATTTACCCTGGGAGTATTCAGCTGTAATTGGAAAAATAAAAAAAATTATATCAAAAAAGATCCTTAGTGCAAGGACAAAATATAAAGTTATAAAGTTAAATATTGTAATAGAACTTTTATGGTGGCAGGCAAATGCCAATTAAATTAAAAATGTTGCAAATCACTAGTATTAAACGTTAGACTGAGACCTATCTGTTTTTTTTTTTATTAATTTATCTACTTAGAAAATTTTCTCTAGCTTTTTCTCTTCTACCTGGTATATTTTAATAAAATATTTTAAGTTGAGTAAAGCCTTTCGCTCAGGTGTGTAGGTCGCCTCAGTTTATGTGTTTAGTAAACCGGTATAGTATGTGCATCAGGGTGGTCCAAAAATGCATGTGAAAAAGTAAAGTCGGAATTTTTATGCTCTCACCCCCTAGGATTCTTCTATACCAAAAAATAGACCCTTATTTTTTATTTTTAAATTAAAAATTAGGGGCATACTTTTTGTTATAAAACAATGTTAGGGGTGAGAGCATTCAAATTCCGACTTTACTATTTCTGGACCACCCTAATGTACATACATATCCCTGTAAATCGACTTCTTCTTATACAGAGCTGTTTTTTGACTAGAATGTATTCGATAGTATCCCACTTCGAGGGTATTTGTTTATTTAAACATATGAGTTAAAGAATTAGTAATTTTGTTAGTCTCAGAAGAATTTTGATTCCAAAAGCCTTCTAAAACCTTTCATCAAGTACAGCCACATTAGCAATTAACTTGCCTTCATTCACTTTCCATAATCAGCCCTTCATAGTAAAATGTAGCGATAATTTAATTTTGCCTTGAATTGCAGTAAATACGAAAACAAAAAAAAAAAAAAACTTTTTCATTTATCCATTTGAAAATAATCCATTTCAGCAAAGTTGATTGGCCAATTTTTTTTTCATAATCAGTTATTAGCTTTATAACTCAGTAAATAAATGTGTACATATATATGTTAGTTACTATATTGATTTAAATCAATATTCGTGGAAAATAACTTTTAACCACAAAATGGTTTTTGTGCTTTTACTATTCATCCTTTCAGCTTTTTATAAAAACTACTAAATGAGCCGCAAAATTTACGACTGTTTGGCCTAGAAATTAGCGCTTTTACGATAAATGCCTATAATCATTTTGCATTTTACAGTCAAACGATTTTCAAACAATAATTTAAATTCACAGATTTTAATTGAGTGTAACTTTGTATTCATCAATAAGGTAATGAAAAAAATTGTGTAAATATGTAGTAACTACAAAATCGTATGCATACGTCCCAACCAGGAGCGTGAAAATATTATTTGCAAATAAATGAATGCTGCATGCAACAGCGTGTAATAATTGAAAATTGTACATTTGTATTTTTCTTGCATATTTTCTTAACGAATTGTCTGTTTTGCTTTCAGATGAGTTTTGTACCTATATACAAACATACTATATAATATATTGCAAATATTAGGATGCCCGCGAAAAAAATGCTGACTTCCAAAGCAAATAATAAAATTGTATACTTATGTAGAGATTATCCCTTTTTTATGTTAAATAAAACACTTAAAACAGAACTGGATACCTGAATATTTATTATCACCTGAAAGAAATATTTGAATATTGAATATTGAAATATTTCCGACATCACGCGCTTCAATTTCAAGCAACAAAAGGGCAGTTATCATGGTGCGGAAGGGCACGTTATTTACGGTTATGCTATGTCTGCGGCCAACATTTAAATGAAACTATTTCTAAAAAATAAATGTCAGAGATCCTTTTTTTGGGTGATAATAAAAAATTAAGATATCCACTTCTATTTTAATATTAGAAAACATAAGATATGGATGGGTCACCCTATATGTACATATATCGAGGCCTTCCCACTAAAAAAACCTAAACGATTTTTTTTTTTTATAAATAAATTCAATTAGATGCTATAGGAACATTTTACGCATAAAAAGATAATTTTGAAAATAATTGACCTCATGCATAAAAGGTGAGCAAAACCCTTTCATCACAAAAAACCGTGTGTTCGACCACCACGGAATCGTGAGATATATCCCATGGATGTTGTGCGAAGAAATTACTAAGTACCTTCGATCGACTTTTTGTAAATGAAAGTTAGTTCAGACATTATTTCCACAAATCTGATTCATGGAGGATGTGTCAAAATTATGAACTACTATTAAATGAGCCGCTCCACTTTTTAAAAAATCTTAAATTATATTCAACAAATTTTATCTTGAACTTGAGATCGTTCTTAATGAAAAATGTTTTGTGATTTGGAAAAACAACAATAATATTAAAGTCCTAGTGAACTCGATGAAGAAGTGTGATGGGAAGATGTGATGATTTCCAAAATAGCAGCTGTAACTTCTATCAAGTGTAAATTATTGTTGTTTTTCCTCAACATTTTGCAAAAAAAAAAAAGTTTTTATACAATTTTTTCGCTAATATTTTTAAAAATATGCTTCCTACTACAACAAAAATCATAAAAATAAAACTTCTAAACTATGCACACAACTCTGGAAAATTCAATAAAATTCCATACAAACTTGCAACTTTTTAGTTAAATTTTCTAGAAAGATTTTGAGTATTCAGTTTTCTTGATAAAAAAAAGTGCAAGTTTCAAATTGTTAAGAAATTGCGTTTAATTCGCTTCAAAACTGCATATACAAAATCTTTCTAGAAAACCTAATAAAAAACATTACCGAAACAAAATTGTGCATAAAAAACTCGACATTCATTCCGAAAGATTCTCTGTGCGTAGACTTTTGTCGCCCACTGTGTTATAAATGTGAAAATTTGTGAGTGAGTGAGTGTGTGAGTATGTTTGATGCTCTTTCACGCTAAAGGTCTGAATATATTTCATTGAAATTTAGCACACCTGCCTTAGGTGAGACAATGTTACTTCTTTAACAATTCTTTGCCTAATAATATAGATGAATATTTTTTTTTAATTTTTCTCAGTATACACATTGTTTTTTCTTAAAAAGGTGTGTTATCTTATTTTATTTCATTTCATTACGAATATACTATAAAAAAGCAAATTTTGTTTAGGAAAAAATGTGAAATTTAATATTTTTCCCCCAAATAGGGCTTAATTTCTTCCCGTTTTTCTTCTCATTCTACTGAGCTAAGGCAGTGTCAAATCGAGCTGTCACAATTGATACCACCTTGTATTATTGCATCATGGGTTATAACCTGGATTAACATATGGGCTTTTTAGGAGAGTTGCCTTCTTTTTCAAAAGGAAAAAACTAATTAATTTATAAGTTAAGTGTGTGAGAGTAAACTCGGAAATAGTAATAGCTGGATTAATTTATACTATATTTTTTATAAGGTTAAGTTATAACTTTACCGAATTTCCCGAACTGGGATACCAAACAAACGAAATTTGAAATTTTTTTAATAGAATTGCTACTTATAAAAAAAAAATATTATTCAATTTCATTATTATTCATTTCAATTAAATGAAGTTTTACAATGTTCTGGAACCCTTAGATAATAAGATTTTTATTTTTTTGAAATCAAATGTATTATTTTCGGTGATACAAATTATTTTCCTTTCTTGCTGCATTTGAAATCATAACGTTAAACCGAACTTTATGTGTGCGGAGCTGTGGGAAAAGGCTGCCTTTTATAGTATTCATACTTAAATATTCAGAATTTCCATCTCAGAACATTTCTTGGTAGAAAAGTATTTCAATATAATTTTTGTACGACAAATCGAAAATTTAAGTTTATGTTGAACGTGATATATCTTATGAACTGCACTGAATTACGCCGACTTACAATATTTTGCTGGGATTTATAAAACGAATCTATAATTCCCTTTCGAAGCAGCACCGAGTTTTTTTTTATATGTAATGGTGAGGCAGTCTAATAAATATACAAATGCATCCATGAATGTTAAGTATTTTGTTGTTGTTCGTAGTACTATATAGTTTACAAGTGTGTAATTGAATTTGGTGTTGTAAAGTTCATGAAATTTTTCGCGCTCGCTTTACTACCCGCCAGCTGTTTTTGTTGCAGGTGTGAACTTTCTAGTTTTTTTTTTATGCAAATTTATGGCAAGCGTGCATATTGATGTAGCATGTCAATGGCATACATTTAATTGTACCGTATTTATATATTTATTTGCATAGCGCTATGTAGCCGGTGGCATGCAACACCTTACTTCGTGTCACAATTTTCCGCATGCAAATGAATGCAACATTTTACCGCGCCGCGTAGTCGTCCGTCCGTCATAACATGTCTGAGATGCGCACATGCACATCCACACACAAAAACAACAACATAAACACACCACACACAGAGACCTACCGCATGTGCACTTACTCAAAATTGTTGCACGTCAAAAGTGCCAGCCACTGAGTGGGCGTGTCGACATTCACACTCAATTACTGTAAACATGAAAATAAAAATTGCAGAGCAAAAGCGAAACGGACAAATTTTTTTCCGGTGGAATTTTGTATGTTGCACTTACATACATACTTGTCTACATATGTAAATGTACTATCTGCATATAAAAATATCTATGAATGTAAGCAGGGTTGATGTACCGCGTCCTGCGGCCAAGTTCAGTGGGTGGCTCGTCGACGAAGGCGCGTGTTGGTGTGTGTATGGGCATGAAGAGGAAAATTAAAAATTAATATTTTTATATATTTTCGTGCCAAATTTGAGTTCGCACAGCAGCCGCAAAGGCAATTGAAGTACAGAGAAAGACACAATAAAAATAAACCAGAAACAATATGTATAAAACAAGCGGCAATAACAATAACATACTGAAAAACCACAACAAAAATATGCACTAAAAATAGCTGAAGTACCATATAAATGTGCACGATACACACATATCTACGTACATACGCACAGTTTTCGGCAACCTCGAGTTCATTGCTTCTTATGGCGCCTATGGACTTCGTCATAGTCATCACAGTATTATGGAGAATTTAGAATTCTATTGTTATTAACTTTTTAATATTCATTGTTATTTTTGCTGTAGATTTGGACGCTAAAAAATTTTTATATTTTTCTTGATTGCCACTGTAGCCACTTAAGCGATCTAGCCGAGTCCAATTAAGTACGGGGGTCGTTTCTTAACACAAGTCCTTCTCCACCTCGACTTTCCATCGCAGAGGAGGCCTTCCTTTTTTTTGATATCAGAATCCTGATCCTATTCGACTTGGATCGTTTTTATTTATTCGACTTGGCCGAGCCAGCGAAGCCGCTCATCGCCAATGCGCTAAGACCCATAAATCATCCGCAAAACCTTGCTTTCGAGCACGCATCAGATATGATTTTTGCAATACCGAGAGCTATGTATGTATGCTTTTTTTTTTCAAAATTATAACTGTCAACAGTGTCACGAGTGCCGAAGGGAGTATTCATTGACTCTTTGTCTGATGATTGGAGGTACTCAGTTTTGTCCCGATTTACCACCAGACCCTGAGTGAACCGCCTTCTGTAGCTCTTATTATCTTCTCCAGCATCAGATTAACAGGGAAATTATGGCTAAGAGAGTAAAAGGTCTTTCGCAATACTAATGAAAGCTAGATCGCAAGATAATTCGAAATACTTATGTTATTCTAGCACAAAAGTCTGAGTCTCATTCACCACTCGTCGTGAAAAGCTTTTTTGAGAGAAAGCACTTTAATATAATTTAGCTCACATCGCTCCAACAGGCGCAACGACCGAGTGAGCAAAGCGCAGGCGTAGCATTCGACATATCCGGGTTCAAGTCCTCGGGCCGCGAATTTTTTTTCTATTAACCTGATTTTTGCTGATTTACTTAGTTTTTAAATATGTGTGTTTTTAATATCATTTAAATTTTAGAAACTTATTTTGTTAATTTTTTTTTCTTTTTTATCATATAGTTTTTCTTAATTTAAATTTATTTTAATGTTTAGATGCCATTGTTTTAAAAAGAATAATATATTTTTTAATTTTATTTAATTTTTTCTTTATTCTTTTTTAAATTTGATATTTTTACTTTAATTTTCTTTTAGATTTTAGATTTTACTTTTTTCAAAAAGAAAAACATTTTTTTAATTTATTTTAACTTTCAGAGACTTGTTTTACTTGCATTTTCTTTTTTTAATTTAATTTGTTTTTCTTTGGTTAAATTGTTTTAATTTTTTGTTTATTAGATTTTATTGTTTGAAAAAGTATATGTTGTCTCATTTCATTAAATTTTTTCAATCTTTTTTATTTTTTGCTTTCATTGTAGTTCACCTTTTTCTTTTTTTAATTTAAATTTCTTTTAATTTTTTAAAAATTTTTTTAAATAATAAAAATATTTGTTTTTTTTTTAATTTTTAATTATTCTCTTATTATTTTCTTCTTTTTTTTTGAAAAATGTGTTTCTTTTTGAAAATTAGTTTCTGCGCCAAATAAAAAGATGAATTTAATTTTTCAATTTTATTGTTTTATGATTTTTTTTAATTTCATTTAATTTTTAATATTATTTTTATTGATTTAATTAAAAATTTTTACTGTGAAAAAAATAATGTAATCTGTAAAGAAGCAAGGCAAAGCCCCTTATGATGACGACCACGGCAAATGTTTAAAGGACTACGATTTGAGGGCATGCACCTGGAATGTCCGGACCCTTAATGGGGAAGGTGCCTCTGCCCGGCTGGTTGATGTCCTCGTAAGGACAAAAGCTGACATCACCGCCATCCAAGAAATGCGTTGGACGGGGCAAGGCAAAGAATGTCTGGGGCCTTGCGACGTCTACTACAGCTGCCATGTAAAGGAGCGCAAATTCGGAGTTGGATTTGTGGTGGGAGAGAGACTCCGTCGCCGAGTACTGTCGTTCACCCCGGTGGACGAGCGTCTAGCCACAATCCGCATCAAAGCGAGATTCTTCAACATCTCGCTCATCTGCGCCCATGCCCCGACGGAAGAGAAGGATGAGGCATCCAAGGATCTCTTCTATGAGCGCTTGGAGCGCACGTACGAGCGCTGCCCCCGTCATGATATCAAAATCGTGCTTGGCGACTTCAATGCCAGGGTGGGCAAAGAAGGGATCTTTGGAACCACCGTCGGAAAATTCAGCCTCCACGACGAAACGTCCGACAACGGATTGAGGCTGATCGACTTCGCCGGGGCCCGAAACATGGTAGTATGCAGTACTAGGTTCAAGCATAAAAAGATCCATCAAGCTACCTGGCTGTCTCCGGATCGAAAAACGAGAAACCAAATCGATCATGTTGTGATAGACGGAAGGCACGCTTCCAGTGTTTTAGACGTACGCACACTCCGAGGCCCAAACATCGACTCGGACCACTATCTTGTTGCAGCCAAGATACGCACCCGCCTATGTGCAGCAAAAAATGTGTGCCCAAATATGCAAGGAAAGCTTAACGTCGAAAAGCTGCAATCACAACAGACAGCCAGCGCTTTCGCTACTCGACTCTCACACCTGCTCTCAGAGAGCACTCTTCAACAAACCGACATATGCGAGCAGTGGAACCACATTTCCCGCTCATTAAGTACCGCCGCCGAAGAAGTAGTCGGATTTCAGCGAGCCCGAAAGAACAACTGGTACGATGAGGAGTGTCAGGAAGCTGCAGAGAAAAAAGATGCCGCCTACAGGGCCACGCTGCGATCGGGCGCAACGCGCGCTATGTGGGACCGCTATAGGGATCTGAAGAGGGAAGCGAGACGTATTTGCCGCAACAAGAAGAGAGAGGCAGAAATACGTGAGTGCGAAGAGCTTGAAATGCTGGCCGACAGGAGGAATGCCCGAAAATTTTACCAGAGAGTTAGGCGACTTACGGAAGGTTTAAAGACCGGGGCGCACTCCTGTAAGAACAATAATGGCGACCTAGTAACTGATGTCCAGAGCGTACTTAAATTATGGAGGGAACACTTTTCCGCCCTACTAAATGGTAGCAGCACGGAAAGTTGTGGAGAAGAAGAACCCGAGCCCGCAGTCGATGATGACGGAGTCGACGTTCCACCGCCTGACTATGACGAGGTACGTATAGCAATAACGCGGCTGAAAAACAACAAAGCCGCTGGAGCTGACAGCCTGCCAGCTGAGCTATTCAAGTACGGCGGCGAGGAGTTGATAAGGTGCATGCATCAACTCTTGTGCAGAATATGGTCAGATGAACGCATGCCCGACGACTGGAATTTAAGTGTGCTCTGCCCAATCCACAAGAAAGGTGACCCCGCCATTCGCGCCAACTACCGCGGGATCAGCCTTCTAAGCATAGGTTACAAGGTCTTATCGAGCGTATTGTGTGAAAGACTGAAGCCCACCGTCAATGAACTGATTGGGCCTTATCAGTGTGGCTTTAGACCTGGCAAATCCACCATAGACCAGGTATTCACAATACGCCAAATCTTGGAAAAGACCCGCGAGAAAAGGATCGACACTCACCACCTATTTGTCGACTTTAAAGCCGCTTTTGACAGCACTAAAAGGAGTTGCCTATACGCCGCTATGTCTGAATTTGGCATCCCCTCAAAACTCATACGGCTGTGTAAAATGACGTTGAGCAATACCACCAGCTCCGTCAGAATTGGAAAAGACCTCTCCGAGCCGTTCGCCACAAAACGGGGTTTCAGACAGGGCGACTCCCTTTCATGTGACTTCTTTAATCTGATGTTGGAGAAGATAATAAGAGCTGCAGAACTGAACCGCTCAGGAACAATTTACTACAAGAGCGTGCAATTGCTGGCTTATGCCGATGACATCGACATCATCGGTAACAAAAACCGCGAAGTCTGTTCTGCCTTTTCCAAGTTGGATAGGGAAGCAAAGCGCATGGGTCTGGTGGTAAACGAGGACAAGACGAAGTATCTCCTGTCATCAAACAAACAGTCAGCACATTCGCGCCTTGGCACCCACGTCACTGTTGACAGTTACAATTTCGAGAAAGTAGAGAATTTCGTTTACTTGGGAACCAGCATTAACACCGATAATAATGTCAGCATTGAAATCCAACGTAGAATCACTCTTGCCAACAAGTGCTACTTTGGACTGAGTAGGCAATTTAGGAGTAAAGTCCTCTCTCGACGTACGAAAACCACGCTCTATAAGTCACTCATCATGCCCGTGCTGGTATATGGCGCAGAAGCATGGACAATGACAACATCCGATGAGGCGGCTCTTGGGGTGTTTGAGAGAAAGATTTTGCGGAAGATTTACGGTCCTTTACGCGTTGGCGACGGCGAGTACCGCAGACGATGGAACGATGAGCTGTATGAGCTTTACAACGATATGGACATAGTGCAGCGAATTAAAATACAGCGGCTCCGCTGGCTTGGTCATGTCGTTCGAATGGACACCGACGCTCCAGCTCTGAAAGTATTCAACTCGGAACCCGCTGGTGGTAGCAGAGGAAGAGGGAGGCCCCCACTGCGATGGAAAGATCAGGTGGAGAAGGACTTGGCTTCACTTGGCGTTTCCAATTGGCGTCAGTTGGCACAGAGGAGAAACGACTGGCGTGCTTTGCTGAACTCGGCCAAAATCGCTTAGGCGGTTACAGCGCCAAAAAAGAAGAAGAAGAAGAATCTGTAAAAAACGTTTTAGTTAAAAGCGAACAGCATAACGCTATGATCTTTCAACTAGGTTTTCGGAAGACAGTAAAGAGTTTTCAAGACAGTTGCCAGGATTGGCAATTGCCTTACAAAAGACTTTTGTCTTTCGAAAGACTGTGGTGAGTTGAAAGACAGTTGCCAAAATTTCTCTTTAAAAAAGTCGCACGAGAAGGTGCCGCTCTGTCTGAAACCTCGTTCAGTAGTTACTCTCCTCTTACATGGCAGGTGCTGAAGACATCGCAAGGTGCTATGGCTTTCCTTGCTTATCGCATTTCTTGTATGGCGGCTATGTTAGCCTTAGTCTGCCTGAGGACTTCAATTAGATGGATAGGGACCCCCTTCCCCATTGTTGATTGTCTGGAGCAAATTAAAAAATATATTTATCATCGTCCGTATGCCAGAAACATGAATATGTAAAAATAAAAATTTTGGGAAATTAAGTTTGAAAATTTTTTTACGAGACTTAACTCTACATTTTTGCAATTGAAATTGTAAAATATGTGGTTTCGTGTACGCTGGGTTTTGGTATAACATAGAACATCCAAAGATTAATCAAGTCAACCCAATAACATCAAAAACAAACAATTCGAAGTTAATATACTTTTCAAAAGCATTACATCTGTTTTCACTTAAATTAAATGCGATTTTGGTGTTTTTATCGCATGTCCATCGCATGCCACTCAATTTGAGTGCTATTTGTCTTTGTTAGTTATCTGGTCAATGAAACATGCAAACTGTGCAGCCAGCCAACGCATACTGCATACGCATACAAACAGTGATCGGACTTAAAAAAAATTTGTGTGGTAGAATTTGGAAAAAAAAAATGTGGAAGATTTCAAAAAAATGTAATAGATCTTAGGTTTTGGATCAAAATTTGTACAAAAATTAAAAAAATACTGCAAGGGTTCACCTAAATTGCAAACTTTTTATTAGAATTAAAAAAAAATTAATTTTAATATAATAAACTGCAAGATTGAAGTTGCTAAAAATTGCGTTGAGTTTTGGCAATTTTTTT
>NW_016161893.1:16498-47462 GCF_001687245.7 Rhagoletis zephyria | reverse complement strand
CATTTCAAAGTGATATTGTTTTCCACTCATGTTTATTTATTTATTTTTAGGCATACAAACCCAAGTTTAAACTGTGTAAAAGACTACAAAAAAATGCAACAAATTTTCACCTAAATTTAATTTTTTTTTCTTAGAAGTGTTAGATTTTTTTTTTGAGTACGCAGTTTTATAGCCCATTCAATTTTAGACTAAAGATGTGCAAGTTTCAAATGGCTAAAATTCACCGTTGATTTTTAGAATTTTTTCGCTGAAGGTGTTGCGGGTTTCTTCCAAATAAAAATAAATTGTGTTTATCGTTTCATACATACATATGTATGTGTGTACATACACCAGTGGTGGACAGCGTCGACGGACCTACCAATAACTGCGCAACATTTTGCCTTAGTACGTGTACACTAGCGAACGCAAAGTAATTCGCTGCTAGCGTCGCAACAGTTCGTTAGGTGTGCACACACAACTTGTATGTGAAAGCCGAGTAGCTCCCGGAGACTCCCGTGTGCATCGCTGACACACACATCTGCTTTTGCTTAAGGTTATATTTTTTGTCCTTTTCTATCTAGATCCCTATTTTAACCCCTGTTCGTTCTAATTACGTTTGTTTTTCTGTTTTCCTATCTCTTCATTTTTATCTTTATATTCTATCGATAACCAAATCGATAGTAGCATCCTATAATATTGATAGCAGAATCGATAAAAATATCGATAATAAAATCAATAGTAAAATTGATAAATAATCGATAACAAAGTCGATTAGAAAATCTATACCATTATCGATAAAAACATCGATAACAAAATCGTCAATGACAAAATGTATTAAAATATCGATAACAAAATCGATAACAAACCGATAAATAATCGATAAAAAAATCGATAAATAATCGATAACAAAATCGATAACCAGGTTGATAACAAAATCCATAACAAAATCGAAATTAAAATCAACAAATAATCGATAACAAAATCGATAAGCAATCGATAACAAGATTGATAAAATACCGATAACAAAACCGATGACAACTTGATAAAAATTTAGATAGCAAATCGATAGTTATATTGGTGGCTAAATCGATCGAAAGCCGACAAACATATCCATAAAGATATCAATAAAAAGTCGATAACAATATCGATACTGAAGTCGATATTAATATCGATAACAAAATTGATAAAAATATCGAAAAAACCGACAAGTAATCTATAACAAAATCGACAAATAATCGATAACAAAATCGACAATATCAACAATATTATGAAAATATCAGTAACAAATTCGATAAAAATATCTATAACAAAATCGAAAACAACATCGTTAACAAAACCAATATCGATAAGAAAATCCTTAAAAATTTCGATTACAAAATCGATAAATATATATCGATTATTATCTCGATAAAATCCGAAAATATCCATTGAAAAATTAATAACAGAATCCATAAAAATTTCGATAACAAAATCGATAAAAATATCGATAACAAAACCGATAAAAATATCAATTGTTATATCCGTATGTCCCGAGAATCCCGAAAATTCCAAAATAGTTCCCAGATTGAGTCTCTGTGTCTCTATCTATTTCCTTTTCTCCATAATTACCTTTATTTTAATCTTTATTCCTCTATCTTCCTCTTTACTTTTATCGGTATCCTCATCCTCACCTCTTTCTTTATATTTATCTTTGTTTTTACTTTCGTATTTATAATTTTCTTTATGTACATATTCTCCTTCATCTTTGCCTTTATATAAGTAAAGTGTTTCAATTTACCTCGGTCTTCATTTTTGCCTTTATCTTTAGGCATCTTTGATTTTGTTTTTTTTTTGCCTTTTGCTTTTATCAGTGTTCTTCTTTAACCTTCTATTAACAAGTTTTTAACCGTTTCCGTTGTACCATTTCCGTGTGCAATTTCCGTCGAATTTGCCAATTCACTCCCAACCAACCAACCAACCGCTGCTAAAGAAGTTTCACTTCAAAAGATCCCAACTGGAACTAAAAGCTTTCACATGTAAGATCTTCGAATATGGTAGTATCGATTTTGGGTATTAGATGAAAAAAATTGTTTTAATTTTTTTAGTTTCTGTAGAGGAGTCTGAACTTTGTCACCTGTGCGCCTTAACTGTCTCCAATCGGGACAAAAATTTATGTGTGATTTCTGTGAAATCTGTGACCATGGTACTCTGCATATCTTTTAACATTGCTTATCAGCGTTTTTTGTCTTTTAAAAATACATAGTTGTTATGTATTCCCCTTTTGTGTTGTTGAAATCCAAGCATAAGGTGTTTGCTAAATATCTCCTCCAGAGCATAAATATTATTANATTTTTTGTCATTTAAAAATACATAGTTGTTATGTATTCCCCTTTTGTGTTGTTGAAATCCAAATTCCCAGATCATAGCACTATCTTTGCATTAAGTGTTTTCTTCTCGTTTATGTAAATAGAGAGATAATATGTACAAATGTATGTATGTACATTAAGTATGTATGAATTTACATTTCAATATTTTGCGATCATGCAAGCTTGCGATATTGCCGCCAGGGTGGGCGCCAGTGCGTATACGTTACAATTAGCTACAGGCGCTTTACCGAAAAGATTTGCTCTCTTTGCCTTTTTTATCTTAAGTCGGCAACAACTCAGCCTAAAACACACAAGCATAAGGTGTTTGCTAAATATCTCCTCCAGAGCATAAATATTATTACTTTTACCTTTACATATATGTAATGTGGACACATAGTAGCTGCTGCTGTTGCTGCGGTTGATATCTGCGGGCTATAGGTCATATGAAAATGCTATTACTGCGGCTGCAAGACTCAATACACACTTATATATTTTTTTAAACTATTTACAAGCCCATAGGCGAGCAGAGGAGCAAGCAAATTACATTATATCGAATATGTTGGAGATTTCATATTTTTTAATATACTATATGTCCGTACTTATATTTACTAATGTCAAAAAAAAAAAAATGCAACGACAGTTTATTTTATGAAAAAGGGTAAACGAAAGACTTCTTATGTAATTTCCAANATGTGGACACATAGTAGCTGCTGCTGTTGCTGCGGTTGATATCTGCGGGCTATAGGTCATATGAAAATGCTATTACTGCGGCTCCAAGACTCAATACACACTTATATATTTTTTTAAACTATTTACAAGGCCATAGGCGAGCACTTATATTTACTAATGTCAAAAAAAAAAAAATGCAACGACAGTTTATTTTATGAAAAAGGGTAAACGAAAGACTTCTTATGTAATTTCCAAACATATTGCAAGAGTCTGTATTTCCGTCAGCTCGAGATTTTGAAATAATCGCGGTCAAAGTTTTTTGCAATATTTGTAAAGCTCTATCAAAGGGACAAAAGGCGTTAGAAACTTCCACTAATGCTTACAGTAAAGCTAGAGTTCTCGACTCACGTGGGTAAATACACACATATGTATGTATGGAAGCTATGTAGATATGAGGTTGCGCTTTTTTTAAGTGTATATGTCAAGGCGTATACGTTATGTTTAGTTGAGCAAATTTGACCTTCAACTTTACTCTTTCGCATTTGATGGGTGTCTGCCAACGCCAACACTTAAAAATATTTTAATTTCTTATAACTATTTGCATACATTACAAAGTATTTACACAACGTTTTGTTTTTGTTCAACCAACAAGTGTCTTTTCCACCTCCTTTTTAACAGCCATTTGGTTAAGCAAGTGGGCGTGCTTACTAAATAGCCTATTGCAAAGCAAAACATAATTTATTGCCGCTGNTTAACAGCCATTTGGTTAAGCAAGTGGGCAAGTGCTTACTAAATAGCCTATTGCAAAGCAAAACATAATTTATTGCCGCTGCTTCTTCAACTACTTTCCTCAGGCTGTAACCCATATTAAAATGACATTAATGCTGTTGCAAGGCTCAATACTCACTCAATCACTTGAATTTCAATTTATGTTCGTATAAATAAGTAAATAAGCCATAATGCAAAAACAAAAACGTCTTATAATAAAATTGCTTCCACTAAAAAGAGCTTAAGTAATGCCGCAGGGGGGTATAAAATAATGAAAAATGTATTTTCTACAGCCAGAATAGTGTACGCCCATTACTATATTACCCTTTTGTAGATCATAGTTGAAGTGTTTGTCGTGGCGCCAGAGAGGTATATTTTAATGCGGGTGACTACATATGTACATATATTTAAAGAGCGTATTATGATGACTTGTTTTATCACACACACCTCAGCCAGAAAGAAATGGGAAAATGGATCGGAAAAAGGAAACAAGTGGATGAAATGGCGGATTTTTGTCCGTTTACCGATTCCATTTTTGGATACTATGATGATATGTTTTCCCACTAAAGTATGCAGGATGGGAATAAATAGGGCTCCTATCTAATATAAAATTTAAATTAATGTGATAAAAAAATTTAATTGTTATTTTGAGCACAAGTTTTAAAATCTTATATTTAAGGATTCTAATTTCTAACTTGAAGCTAACAGACCTATATACAGCTTTAATATTTTGCTGTTCTAAAAATTCCAAAAATCAGCTGTTTGTGCCCTTATATCCCTAATATCTCAAAAACTAATTTAAATTGAATAATTGGAAGGTGAGATTTTGATTCTACGAAAATGATGATATATGAACCAGTTGGTCCTTGGCTGTGCCGCTTGCAGTTGCTATAATTGTTTTGGTTTGTGTTCGTTAGCAGAAAATCTGAGTTTCATTGTGGTAAAATTTAGGTTAAGATCAAATATTTCTCAAAGGCATGGAAAAAAATTATTTTTTGCATTGAAGTTTTTTTGATAATGCGAATGGAAAACAGCATTGTATGTAGAGAGTAATAACTCTAGTGGGAGACGAGTAATGAGTATACTGAATTAAATGTTTTTCGATTTCAAAGTATTGAAAGACAAATATTATTCGATAGCCGCATGATTTATATCGAATTGGAGGCCAGTCCTTTCGTAATCGACTAAATCGAATCTATCGATTATAAGATGGCCAATGTTAGGTTAAAAGCAAAATTAACACATGTATTAAAGTTTGTTACAAAAACTTTCAGTAGCGAACTGCTTCAGAGAAAAATTTTTTGCTCTTAAAGAAAACATATATTTTACACCCGTCTAGTTATCAGGTTATCTGGTTAAGTGGTCATATTTTTAATTAAGTTTACACCATTAAAATACACTATCGAATCAGAATTTTTAACCTCGATATTATAAGCTCGATAAACATGCACATTATTTCTTGAAGAGGGTTGCCACCTTTTTTAAAGCTAAAATCAATGATAAAATAAGTTAAATAAAATATTACACAAATGTGGGTGTCAAGATGTTGTCCTAAGACAATTTTTTCACACTGGTACAAAGAATTAAAATCAATTTAGTTACCAAGCTAAACGAAATCCTATATGGGTATCAAACGACAGCGGTTTAAGAAAACTTTATTGCAAATGCAAATTATTGGATGCCAAAGTAACGTAATTTAAAAAGGCTTTTTACGAAAACATTGCTAAGAGGATTGCCACCTATTTTACAAGTTAGATTCAATTTTATTAATAAGTTAAATGAATTCTTACAGTGTGGTTACCAAAGAGTTTTGAGTGAAATTAATTTTGCAGATATATTGAGGAGAGTTGCCACTTTTTAGAAGTTAATTCAATTGTCTCAAAAATTGAATAATGTATTACAATATGTATGTAAATCAAGAGAGGTATAAGAAAGCTTTGTTCCGAAATTATTTTTAAAAAGGGTTGCCACTTGTTAAAAAGTCGAACAAAATTTGTCAAATCACCCAAATTAAACACCGCAAAATGATGTCAAGTCAAACAAAAAACGCTTAGCAAGACTTTGTTTCGAAGATATTTTTAAAAGGGGTTGCCACCTGTTAAAAGTCAAATAATATTTAAATAGTAGGTTAGATGAAGCACTGCAAAATGGAGTCAAGTCAAACAAAAGATGTTTGACAAAGCTTTGTTTCGAAGATATTTTTAAAAGGGGTTGCCACCTGTTAAAAGTCAAATAATATCGAAATAGTAAGTTAGATGAAGCACTGGAAATGTGCTTAAGTGATTGGCTACTTATTACTGAATGCAGCTGTAAATCCCTCTATCGTCATAAACCAATGACAAAACTATTGACCTTTGGATTAATATAGAAAAATAGGTGGCAACCCTAATTAAAAAGTTTTCTTAAAACTCTTTCGTTTGACACTAATATTTCGATATTTCATTCATGTAGCTTGCGTATAAGTAAAATAAATTCGACTTTTCAAACAGGTGGTAACCCCCTTAAAAGTATTTTCAAACTAGAATACTCTTGTCATCCGGCATTGTTATACATATTTCAATTAACTGATGAATTAAATGATTTTTTAAGCACATGGCAACTCTTCAAAATACAGTTCAGTAATAAATTATTTTCATTTCGATTGATACCCCAATAGGTGGCAACCCTCTTCAAAATATTTCCAACTACTACCTTCTTAAACCTTTTTTGTTTGACACCTATATAGTGGTACCTTATCCGCTTACCAAATTCCTTTAATTAAAATTGACTTACATTTTTAAACGTTTGGCAACTCTCCATCACGTAGCTAAGACATAAAGCATTTTCAAAACCACTACGGTTGAAACCCATATTGTAAAAATTGATTTCCCTTTTTGAATAATTTGAGCTTAATTTTTTAATAGGTGGCAACTCTTTTCGAAAAGGCAAAACCTTATACAACATCCACACCTAAAGCCCTTTAATCTGACACCTCATTTTTGAAAATTGAACGAACGGTGCAGATCTGATGACCGGGACCAAAAATCCCTTCGCGTATTATATATCTGTGGTCATAAGCAATAACCGCCTAAGTCGACTTAAGAAAGAATTGAGCTATACATGTATACTATGGTACTAATCGATGTGTATGTAAAATTCCCATTTCGCCAGCTAGGCTATTTAAAAAGTTATAGACGCACATATTTTGGTTTCCCCATAAGGTTAACATTATGATCCCAATGGTTTAAAACGTTTTTTCTCTATATGTATATACATTTGATTAGACAGAACAAAGGCATTCATTGAGCTATTATATCCGGCACGTACAAACATAAACATGTATGCACATATGTACGAGTACGTATACAGTATGGCAGTTTCACCTATGCGCACATATGGATGCGGTTCAATACACACAAATACACAGCCGTTTGCATATTTGCATGTAAATATTAATTTCATCATAATCATATCGGTAGCCCCCCTTTGTGTGTGATGACCGTATAATTATATATTATTAGCCTGACCTAATGAATGTTTACATCAAATATTGTTGCAAGCATTTATTAAAGTAAAGTAAATGTGGCATGCGACATGCCAACGTGGCATGCACCAGTCACAATAAACATTGTAATAAGTAATGAGCTTTATATAATAAAGCTATAATTTTCGAATGAATTTCGAATGATCAAATTTCAGCTAACCCAGGTAGTCACGGATGTTCTATGTATATGTGCGTGATAAAGGCTTGACATACGAATAAAGATATGTACATAGATATGCCATTCAAATAATAGTTATAAAAGCTGATAAAGCCATTTTGTATTAAGTTGTGTTGCATACCTCGAGGCGTTAGCTAATTCAATTAAGTTGTTTTATTGCAGCAACTCATATCGGGTTGTTTGGGAAAATATTTAAATATTTTGTTTGTGCAGGTAATTCAATAGTGATTTATTCAAAGTTTCAAATAAATTGGTTTAATGTAACGAAATAGAAAATATTTTAAAAAGTATGCATATTAGAGTGGTCCAAAAAGAGTAAAGTCTAAATTTATAGCCCTATTTTTTTTGGTTTGAAATCAAACAAAATATTTAGGGAGTACCCAAAGCGCTCAAAGCGGAGATAAAACATGTTTTCATAGAAATGGTATAGAATTCTCGAAAATCTATATTTTTCGATCGGAAACTTCTAAGTTATGGTGCGCTGGTCTGGTGGAAAGCAGTGGTTGAAAGCAGCAATTAGAAAATAATTGGAAGAGTGCAGATATTCATAAGCCTCCGTTTGAAAGGCGCCGTGAGTAGCGAACCGCAAGAACATAATCTTTTACTGAAAGCTGCCACAAGTATTCGTAAAAGGCGCAGACGAAATCGTAGCATACCAATTAAGAAAACGCAGCGGTCTTGAAGGTAATTAGTGGCTGACGGAATAACGGAATCAAGACCAACTTAGACGTGGAAAATGATTACCCATCTACATCCTGGCATCTTAGTCTTAAGTTTCCCACACATAATACGTCTAAGGAAGGATTGTAAGGCGGCCTACTGTCGGTAAATCATGGTATTTAAGATAGCAAAATAAGTCGGCTCGGATCAATAGTCCAAGAACCTGCAAAGATGAGCCAATCATTTCGGCTGTCCGAAAATTGCAGTGTCTTTTCAGCGAGATCGTCGCCATGCAGAAGGTAGCTTGTCTCATACGGGATAGTAAGTCTCTGCCAGGGATCGTTGATAGCCAGGAGGTATTAGAAACCTTTCTCCGCTGGGCTCCTCGATATTCAATATCGAGGGGAACGAAATAGCTGTTGAAATGGCTAGACACGGCTCGGAAACGCAGATCAGTGGAGCGGATAAATCCCAACACCCAATAATTTCTGATCTACTAAGGAGGATTAAAGAACACATCCGTAACCGTAATTAATTATCTATGGAAGATTCGCGATGACTATGATATCTCAGGATCCTTATAGCCGAGACTCAATATAAGCTAAAGCACTAGTGCTACATCGATGTCGTATACCAACAAGCTTGCTGTGCAGAAGTTGCCGGTATGAGGAAGAAGAGGAAGCGGTTCACCACTTGCTGTGTCAATGTCCGGCTCTCCATACATGGCGTGCCAAGTATTTGGGGTCATGCTTTTTCAATAAATGGATTGCGGTAGAAAAGGGAAGTAAAAGTATGGGTAATCCACAGATCCACCCGAGACAGGATAGTAAATGGGTGAACAGGCACCATACTGAAAATATGGAATAACTTCGGTTAGAAGGTTCTGCCTCCGAGTTCAGAAACGAATAATTCGTATGCGTATTTCTAACCTAAAAATTGGATGAATTCTTCTTTAGCAGTTCCAAAACTCCACTAGTAAAAGGACGTTGAATGTAGATAATAGGTTTGGACATCTTTTCATTTAAAAACTGACCAAATATACTTCGATCCAGACATTTATTTGCATATCTCAAATTTACTAGCCTTTTGAAAGCTGATGTATTTACTGTGACGATCTAAGCGTGGCTGTGTAAGCGTTGATAGAGTGTGTGCCGCTTGCTACAGTGTCCTATAGATTTGAAATGTGTTTGATTGGGCAGAGCATATGTTCACCCAGAAGAAAACCAATCAGCAAATTTGTACGATTTTGAAACCACAACCTTGTGCAAACCTACAGTCACTTGGTAGTTTTTGATGAATTCATACTGGAAAAGGTGGCTGCACTCTGGTCGCTGCAGAAATGGCTCCTTTGGCCTCACTCTTGCTATGGGCGTGCACCGTCTTCCTCTAAGGCTCTCTGACAAAGTGAATTACTTGGGCGTGGTCCTTGATAGTAAGCTTTCCTGGAAGCCTAGCATAGAGGAAACAAGTCAGGAGGGCCACAGTACCCTTGTACTGCTGTAGAGAGGCATTGCGAAACGGCCGAGCTTTTCGCAAAAGTAGTTCACTGGCTTTGTGAAACTATAATTAAGCCAAATTTTATTATATCGGGTGAAAGCATTGGACAAGGCCTTCATCGTGAGGAAGCTGGAAAGGGGTTCAAAGAGCTGCCTTAATTAGAATAAGTGGGGCACTTCAAACTACACCTCATCTAGCGCTCAACGCCATGTTAAATGTTGTGCCTACAGATATAGCTGGCAGGGTTGCCGCTGCGTGAGCCGCAGTAAGGCTAAGTGGGGTGGCCTCCTAGTTCGCCTCTATGGGCACTCCGGTATTCTAAAAGACCTCTACTGTAACAAGGAGTGTCTGAATTCATTATCGACCGTATCGGATTACTTCGCTATTAGAATTAATTGGTTTCCAGGTCACAGCAAAACGACTCGAAACAGCATGGCCGATGAGCTGGCAAGACAGGGAACCGTTGAGGAATTATTTACTTTCGAATAGAGAAGGTCTGGGCATTTCCCTGACCTCGTGTGGTCTGCTTCTGGAGAGATGTGCATTTAGACAGCTCAGCGAGCGCTGGGCGAAGACTTTGGAATGCATGGTGGGAAAATACGTCTGGCCACGTGTATACCGGAGGCGGTTTGGGAACCTCTTCAGGCTAAGCAAATTACGTCTTCCGCTATTGGTGGAAGTGTTAAAAGGTCATTGCGCGATAGGTAAGCATTCCTTAAGGCTGAACATCATCTATAACCCTTACTGCGCCAGCTGCAGGGATAATGATGAGGTGGAAAGGATCACGGAGCACGGAGCGTTTCTCTTACAAGATGCCATAGGTCCCCTTAACTTCCCCCTCTTTCCATACTCCTGCGTCCTTTTCCCTCTCCTATCTTAAGGCCATCTCAACGAACAGCTTAATCGTGTCTAAGTGGACCTCCATCTACGGAGAAAGCTTGATAATTTAACCTTACCTAACATAACCTAATCTGGCAGCACTATGGATATTACCTTTGTCTATGCGAGACCTCTTATGGTTAGCCAGCATTTCTGTATGTATGTATTTCGTTGCATAAAACCACAGTAAAAAAAGTTGTTGAGATAAATGTACTTTCCTTTGAAAATTATACTCATAGCAGTTTGGAAAAATGCCAGACACCATACGCTTCGAAAGCTTTCTACGCCTACCGAACTTCCTTTACCGCAGTGTCGGCATCGATTTATGGGGCACACATGGCGGTCTACTGCAACAAGCTTTATTCTATTTGTGCATAATAAATGTTAATATTTGGCTAATCTCTGAAGTAATTTTGGCATTGATGATTTTCGGCAAGAATATCGTACAAGCAACTATGACACTCTCCTACGCTGGCTTTGTACTTGTCGGTTTTATCAAATTGTACTACATGTGGCGAAAGAAACAAGAATTAACGCGCTTCTTAATCCAAATGGACGCCATTTTTCCACGCAAGGCAAGCCAACAGCAGTCAATGGATGTGTCTCGGCATTTGCGTCAAAGCTCCATTGTAATGAGTATTTTTTCGCTTATAGTTATGATGCTCATCTGCACCTACAATCTCTATCCGTGGCTGCATCGTGAATTGTATGACTGTTGGCTGCACATGCGCAGTATAGAAAAGTCGCTACCCTACGAAAGTTACATACCCTGGAATTGGCACGATCACTGGAGTTACTATTTGCTTTATGTTTCTCAAAGCTTTGCCGCCTATCATGCGGCAGCCGGACAAATTGCTAGCGATTTGGTGCTCTGCGCAATGGCAACCCAAATGGTAATGCATTATGAGTATGTGGCGCTTAAAATTGAGCAGTATCAACCGAAATGGGGTACTAGTTGTTGTGTAAATCGGCAGCAGCAGGTTAAGCTCGTGCAAGCAAGCAGTCAATGGGAGATGAAAAGAGCTGCTTATATTGAGGATATGCGATTTCTAGGTGACTTAATTGCCTATCACTCGAATATTTTGAGGTATGTTGTAATAAATTACTTTCTGCTACTTTCCTAATTTCCAATGGTCTTCTAGCCTATCAAACTTTATGAACGAGGTATTTGGTGTGCCACTACTGGTCAACTTTATGGCTTCATCTTTTGTAATTTGCTTTATCGGCTTTCAAATGACAATGGACACTGAACCGGATTACAAGGTTAAGCTGTTGTTATTCTTCTTCTCGTCTTTGACACAAATTTATTTGATTTGCCACTATGGGCAGTTGCTATTGGATGCGGTGAGTAGAAGTGTGGCAAAAGCAGATTCAAACTAAGGAAATAGCGAAAACACAGAGAAGATACTTCGAATTTGTTGAAGGTTTTATTATTTCGACAACTGTCTTTTATGCTGCCGAGACAATGACTACTAATCCTGAAATCATCATCTTGTATTGAGATAACTGAGCTTTATCGCTTACACAACATTCCCTACAATCATTCCGCTTCTGAACTTAAAACAAAAACCCCTTCACCTTTCTTCTCTATTTTTCAATCTCCTAATTCCACCGTTGTGGCTTAGGTTGTCATTTAGGCCTGTAATTTAGAAAAGAAAAGCTAAAGGCCTGAATAAGTAACGCTCTTACTTTGTCAGTGCCCTGAGCTGGCGATGAGTGGACTGAGGTGCGTGAGTACTGGAAATTTGGAGACCTAAGCGATATGTTCGGCATGCGGGAATAGTGACAAAGTGATTGCNAGGCCTGAATAAGTAACGCTCTTACTTTGTCAGTGCCCTGAGCTGGCGATTAGTGGACTGAGGTGCGTGAGTACTGGAAATTTGGAGACCTAAGCGATATGTTGGGGCATGCGTGAATAGTGGCAAAGTGATTGTACGAATTCGTCAACTCCATATACTAAACGGCGCCCGGTTAAGCCTTGCTACCAAGACCAAATTTCTAAGTCGTTGTTTTAGATAAGAAGCTGAACCGGAACGAGAGTATAGTCTAACGTTATGAGATGGCTTCTGTAGCCTTCTATACTTGCAAAAGGGTCATAGGCAAGAAATGGAGCCTCAGTATCCGGATTTTTCGGTGCATATTAATAGCAGTCTTTAGACAAATCCTCCTATATAGAGTAATCGCATGGTAGCCTGCATTCAACCTCGGGCTACTGTCGGTTATGGAAAGCAATTTTAGCCCACGAATCCCAAGCAGGGAGGAGTTCAAAGAAGATTTTAACACTTCACTCGATAGTATTGATATCTCTACACATGGCTCGAAACTCCACAGTAAAGTAGGAGGAAGCGCTTTCTCACGAAACCCTCCTCTAAAAATCTAGTTTAGGTTACCAAACTACTGAAGCGTATTGCAAGCTGAAGTTTCAGCTCTCATCTCCATGAGATTGCTGAGAATCTTGGAACCGAAATGATGGGAAGTGACACCTTCATTTCTAGTCATAGCCAGACTGCTATCAAAGCGCTGAGCACTTTCACGTTCTACTCAAAGATTCCGCTGGACAGCCGCCTATCTCAATAGGTGATACAGTATGACTGCCCTGCACTGTGTGGAAGCAGGCTGCATTATCTGGATTCCTCGTTGCTGTCCTACCTTAGGGAGGTTTCAAATACCGACGCAACATGACTGATGCGATTCATCAGTGACACGAACAAGGAGGATAATTTGGCGGTGTAAAAGTGTGCCGATGACGGCGGGTTGCGGTATCGAGATTCCAAGTAATCCCACAACAGGCTCGAAGAAGGGTCTAAGTGTGCTGCCGGCAGCCACGTCAAAGTAGTAAAAAAATAAGTTTCAGCCATCGCTTACACGCTAATCCTGACGGAAAAGTCAACAAACACCAACAAAATTTCTGGCGAAGCAACATCGCCAGCAATACTTATAAATTCAATCCTGAAAATGAAAAAATTTTTGCTGTGCTTTCTTTATTTTTTACAGCTAAAATAATTAGTTTAAAATTACTACTGTGCATATCGTGTTTTATCTACATTACTACGAATATTCTACTACGAACTGCATCTATACGAGATATAGTGCATACATATTTGCGTATGTACTGTACATGTACATTAAGGGTGGTCCTTTAAAAAAATCAAATTAACGATTTTTTCAGTCTCACCCCCTTCATCGCGTATCACATATATATACATATGTACATATGACCAAATCTCACGAGTTGTTTTTTCAGTTCATCACCTCTCTCACAAGCATTCTTCTTGCATTTATCTCAATCAAGAGAGTTCCAGAAACAAGACGAATAAAGAAATAAATCAAGTATTTGAACAATTTTAGCTTCAAAGTGTTTATTTAGGCGAAGAAGCAGCGAAACTACAAGTTTTACATTGTCACCAAAAAAAAAATCATTACTCTTTTTTTAAATAACTTTGGAAAGTTTTCAAAGAGAATGTTCATATTACACGCAATCAAAGTTACTATTAAATACAGCATATCAGTGAAGTTTTAAGAGTGCGCCACCAAATTAAAAAAAAATGGAAGCGTGCCGCAGCTATTTTTAGATTTTGAAATTTAACGATTTTTAATTTTAAAATTTTAAGATAAGTTCTTCAAAATGGCAGTTTTAATAGTGAAAATGTTCTTGCCAAAATGAGCCAATCTAGAGCAATAAACTTAATGTGCCACCAAATGAAAAAAAAATATATTGATTATAAGATCTATGATTTGAGAGAAAAATACAATTTAAAATTTTTTATTGGCATGCTCGAAATTCTAAAATTGTTATATACATGATGAAATTAATATACATTAGACTGCAACACTCTCCATACAAAAAAAAAAAATAAGTGCTGTGTTTTCATTGGTATTAAAAAACCTATTATTTTTTAAGACGTCCACTGACATATTTCGGAAAAATATTATGATTTAAAAAACGAAGTTTTTTATGAGTAAAAATAGTTTCTTAAATTTTTTCTTTTGAAAAAATCCCCTCAAATGACAAAACGGTTTAAGCTTAAAAATTTTGCATAAAAATATTTTTAAAAAATTTGAAAAAAATTTTGAACGGAATCGTAATAATGTTTTTTAACCTTTTTCAAAGATTGGTATAAGCGTGCGAGTAAATATTTTATATAACCGCGTATGATGCTACGGGACGTATACGTTACATACAAAACTACGGATATATGAGCACGTATTGTTTTGACTTTTTTCGCTATCTTTTTTAAGTTTTCATTTAAATACAATTTCGCGGTTGAATCGTATTCTTTGTGCAAAGCTAAAGATAATGCATTGTCCAAGATAAGTGTGCCACTATTTTCGACCAAAAACTCGAGAGTTTTGTTTATATATGTATGTGCATACATGCTTTTGAGCCAACTAATTGCATTTTTGATTCAATCATAATACATAGTCCTTATTAGTGCAAAAATTTTATAAGACAGTTTCATAATCTGCATAAGAAGAGAAAGAGAACAAGAAAAAATCTATTTAAAGATATATTGGTCATAGATAAATAATACCTTAGCACTTACATCGGTAATGGTTTCCCGAGATATGGGCCATAAACTGGTCGCGTTCAAGTATGCTGGCCTCTGAGCACGCGCAGTTATCAGCACAAGCATTTTTTGATAACGCACTTCAGCTTGAGTCCATTCATGGAATTGTACAGCTTTCGCAACATTTGTGCTCTGTGCAATTAGAGGTAAGTAGATGATAAGTGGCGGAAAAAATGCTTTCAGACTTTCAGTCTAAGAAACAGACTCACCGAATCGATTAGTTGTTGTGCAAAATGACAGATTAGAAATACTTGCATTAAAGTGACTGCGAAGAAAACTGCCAGTTTAATAGTAAAGTCGAGTTCTCGACTGACGGTAATTTGAAATCCGAGAAAACAAATAATTGCCGACGAGGTGAACAAGTTGATAAAAAGTGATACACCAAAGAAATCGTTCATTAAATCAGATAGCCTTGAGTGTAAATGAAACAGTAACAACTGTAAACGAGTGATAATTTGATAATTATGTGGACCCTAGGGTGGCCCAAAGAAAGTAAGACCAGAATATTAATGCTCTGAACCCTGGGATTATTTTATATGGGATCGTTAAAATAAAAAAATAATTAAATAAAAAATTGAGTATTATTCTTTGATATGTTAGTGTTTCGCCGAGATTCTCCTCCGATTAGTGGCAAGCGCTTTGAAACTTTGAGCGAACTTGAAATATTTTTTTTCGTAAAAAAAACGCAACTGGGATACATTTTTTTGATATATAACGACCCTAGTGGGTGAGAGCATTAAAATTCCTTGTAATTTACATTTACCACATGCATTTTTGGACCAACCTAGTGGATACCTAGGCACTCAACACTCACCTCAACACCTCCACATGGTAAGCAACGATATCGGAAATGTACCGCTTATCCTCATCAAATAGACGCAACTCCATAGCCACTCTCGCCAAATGGGGTCCCTTATTATTTTCACGTGCCTCAGCAAATTTCGGTTTGCACTTCTCCAGGGTGCGTGCAATGTGATCGTAGTGCATTATTAGCTGTGTTGCCGTTGCGCAGAGTAGTAAATCGAGCGCTACTTGCGCGCTTACTGCATGCCAACCGGCGAAACTCTGCGACAGATAAACCACATAATAGCTCCAATGGTGCTGCCAATCCCACGGATAGTAGGCATTATAGGGCGCAGTTGGTTCGAGATCATGCTTGTGCTGGATATTTGTATGAATAAATTGTTTCAACAATGCATAAACATTATAGGTGGATATGGCCACAATAAAAAGACCTGTATAGCCTCGCATTACAAGCGAATTGTATTTAATATAATACTTCAGGCATATGTCTTCTTGCTGCGTACGGGTGCGCGGAAAAATAGCAAACAAACGATTCAAAAATTCGTCCATTTTGTTTTTTTCGATGACCATATAGTAGTATTTCCCAAAGGAGACCAGGTCAAAAGCGACGAATGTTAGAGCCATAGTTGCCTCGATAAGATCCGTTTTGATTTTCATAGCGCCATAGTAAAATTCGGCCATGAGAGTTATTAATAAGTTAGTTGTGGCAAAGAATAAAACAATACGACGCATCAGTCCGCCACTGGGGCCCCAAAGATCAGCACCACAATTGTGGAAAAAGAAGCTGGGGAGCGTTAGAAATTCTTCGAAGCGAAAAATAGTAGCCATGACGAAGATTCTGCAGAATTTTTGGTAGTCTGCAAGTGCAAGGGTTCGAGTTTTTCGAAGTTAATGTATATTATAATCCTTTCTCATTTTATGCAGTGTTGGATAGCGTAATGACTTAAAAACCTCACTTTTTTAAATAAATGAAGCNCGAAAGTGTTCGAGTTTTTCGAAGTTAACGTATTTTATCCTTTCTCATTGTATGCAGAGTTGGATAGCGTAATGACTTAAAAACCTCACTTTTTTAAATAAATGAAGCCTATTTTTTTGCAAAAATAAAAAGCAAAGTTTGCCTGATATTTTTGATATGTAGCACATTTCAGCTCTCGGTATGGTAAAATTTCCCCGAACCTAGCAGAAAATGTGTAACTGATTCTTGTGTAACAGAGGAGGAAATCTGTAATTGGACCTTTCTGGTATAGTTCAGGGATAACTTAGGCCATTTCGGCACTAGTTATGACTCTTTGGCAGGGTTCGAAAATAACTCTTAACCGAAAAACCATATTGGTTTTGCTCGGATACTTATCATATAGCGCAGTCACCTCTCTCGGAGAGATATAAAAATTCGCGCATTATTTTGGTTTCCCTCTGAGATTAATATTTGNTACAGAAAATGTGTAACTGATTCTTGTGTAACAGAGGAGAAAATCTGTAATTGGACCTTTCTGGTATAGTTCAGGGATAACTTAGGCCATTTCGGCACTAGTTATGACTATTTAGCAGGGTTCGAAAATAACTCTTAACCGAAAAACCATATTGGTTTTGCTCGGATACTTATCATATAGCGCAGTCACCTCTCTCGGAGAGATATAAAAATTCGCGCATTATTTTGGTTTCCCTCTGAGATTAATATTTGATTTCAAGAAATAAATCTCCTTCACTGAGATTTAGCGAGGATACTTATTTGTAATGAAAGGAATAAGATTGGTCGAGTAGTGAGTTATTTTTACCCGAATATGTGGCCAAAATTTGATGTGAAAAGAAAAGAAGAGGAAACTCCTAATGCTTAGGGGGAAAGAATCTCTTTAGTTACGGATCTGCTGACCGCTTACATCACTCAAGGCAGGCACGTGGAGTGCCTGAGGTGCCATTCAACAACTTCCGAAGGAGCTGCAGNGATTAAGATTTGTATTTTATTTCAAGAAATAAATCTCCTTCACTGAGATTTAGCGAGGATACTTATTTGTAATGAAAGGAATAAGATTGGTCGAGTAGTGAGTTATTTTTACCCGAATATGTGGCCAAAATTTGATGTGAAAAGAAAAGAAGAGGAAACTCCTAATGCTTAGGGGGAAAGAATCTCTTTAGTTACGGATCTGCTGACCGCTTACATCACTCAAGGCAGGCACGTGGAGTGCCTGAGGTGCCATTCAACAACTTCCGAAGGAGCTGCAGTGATGAGGAACAGCCTTAATAAGCAAGGCACCTACCATAAGAATGTTCCCCACTGGGAAGAAGCGGACTAAGTTTGCCAACTCTACACTATGGTTTGGTTGGGGAGGTGTTAGTGAGATTCCTTGTGGTATCACAATGGGCTCAGTGATGGGCCTCAGTGCGCTGGTGTGTCTCACCTAATCTAGTTTTGACTTTATCTGAATAGGCTAATGCTTTGTCAAGCCATAATATTTCATGAATATTTGTTATAAACGCCTTCGTTTTAGTTGAAAATACCTGTTAATTAGAAAGCCAATCAGTTAGCCAGAAGGGCTGCTGTCTGGACCCCAATATGTTCTGAGCCCTTCCTTGCGGTATGTCCTAAGATAATAAAATAAACTCTATGAAAGGAGAATACCAAATTGAGGGAACTGCCTTGGTGAAAAAACATGGTTCTTCGTCAAGCTAGAAGCTTAATAGGTGTGTACAAGCAAAAGAGATACAGGCTCGTCATAAGCATCCCCAAAGATAAGATTTACTACAGGTATTTTTACGGGTCATTGGAAGCTAAGAGACATAATTGCACGTCCTCCTGGAGTGTGAGGCCGTTTCACAGAGAAAGGAAAGCTGGATAGGACACCCATGCCTACCCCTGGAACCTATTCGAAAAATTATAGTGTTTAGAGCTAGATGCAGTGTTGTGATAAGTGAGTGCGCAGTAGACCCGAGAATAAAGTAAGAAAACTAAGTCGAATACGAAGACGAAGACTAAGACAAAGAATAAGGTTAGACTAGACATGAATCTAATTGCGCATTCTTTCTAGTACTTGTGCGAAGAGGGCACAGAGGTGTGAAAAGGTAATTTTTTCCGGCAGAAAAGATGCCGTTATAAGAACATTTCACTTGAGAAAAGATTTTATGTTAATGCATTTTATTTTGCTTCATGTGTTTTTGTTTTTGTTTCTGCATCCAGGCATTCCAGGAGAGTGTTTAGGGTCTCAAACTTAGTAAGAGAGTACTCCATTCTTCGGCAATTTGTTGCCAAAAATATGGTCTATAGAGAAACTTTAAACCATTACGTAAACTTTGATTTAACCAAATTGCTTAAAAATTACTAAAAACTCGATCGAATTTCAAAAGTAACTGGCACTTCTAGTAATACATACAATCGAGTACATAGTCGACGCAAACCTGTCGGCGCCTCTATTTGTGTAACAATATCAAATCGCACACCATAAATTGGAAGAGAAGCTTGTCGAAATACTAAACAAATTTACCGTACTCATTACCTTGTTGATTTGCTAAACTAGAGCAATATCTACGCCTATCTAGAATATGTGACCGCTACAAGACTTAGTGAACATTTTCTTGAAAAGCTGTTGTGACCGTTTCGTCATCATACTGAATTTCCCGAGTCCAGTAGTTTGTTGGCCAGAAGTTGTTGTTGGCGATATAAGTCATTAGTTGTATGACATTTAAAAAATCACTGTGCGCTTGATTCTAAGCAGTATTTCTGTTTCCATGAAAAGCTTCCCTAACCCTTCAGCCAGGTCCATATTATAAATGCATACACAGTACTCACAATGAAATGCACAAATCACTTGTTAAGAAAAACGTTTTCGAACTCAAAGTAGTTTTACAACTTGAAAGCTAGTTGTAGTAGGCGGTAGGTTTTAAAAATAAATATGCATGCAAATTTAGTTGAAGGGCTCTTAAATAGCATTTGTTTGTTCAGTGCGAATATTTCAATTAAAATAAAAACCCATGGAGAAACCGATATTTGATTGAAAGGGTAAACAAAAAATGGGTTGATGTATGTAGGTATTAATTATGCATTTTACAAATTGCTGGGAATGAATACAGTGTTTTCGTTTCGTGGGTGCTAATCACCTTTTCACTTAAATGTTCACACGCATTAACTATCCTACCACATACTTAGATCTTAGGACAATATGAAAAATATTCAGTCGGCAAAATTAGAAATGGAGGGGCCTTCTAGGAAACTTCTTTCTGATCTATACCCCTTTTTATTCTCTTAAAGAACATGAGTACCATTAAAAAAAGGAGACCCGTTAAAAGGCATACGAAAATAGTCATAACTGAAATTTGGTAAGCGGTTGTCTTTATGACATTGTATTAATCATACCACCGATTGTTCAGATACATATGAAGTGCCGTCAAACATATATTAGCCCGACCCAAGTCGGTAAGCGGTTGTCTTTATGACATTGTATTAATCATACCACCGATTGTTCAGATACATATGAGTGCCGTCAAACATATATTAGCCCGACCCAAGTCCTCTTCTTCTTGTGCGGCACTGTATTCGCCTGAATGATTCTGGCCGTTTCTGTTCATTTGTACGACATCTAAGTATTTAAAGTAAACCAATTTTCCTCCTATTCGCTTATCAAAAATAATAAGGTGACAGTAAAAATTAAGTTTGTATAAATGTGTGGCTTCCAAATAATTGATTAGAAATTGCAGTAGTAGGTTGGAGTTAAATTTTATATTGTTCACTTAAGATATGAAGCATTTAGCAAAGCCGAAGACCCCACTTACTTGTTATTTTTTATGAAATGGCTAGAGTTACAAACCTTACTGATTCGGCTTCCTTTAGAAGGTGAACATCTACATACTTTAGACCGGCTCGGTCCCCATTCGTTAGAGAACACTTTGCAATTACCTTTTTTAGATTGATAGCTTACTTTACCTAGTAGAGATGACCACGGAAAAATTTCAATCCCTATCCCACCCATTCCGAAATTAAATTTTTAAGTCCCGAACCCGCACATCCCGACGTTTTTCGGAATTGTACCGCGGGTCACCTGGGTAACGAAGTCTATCAGTAAGTTTATTTCACATGTCTTTCAAATTGGTTTAAAACAGGTATACGGAGCGGAGCGGAGCAAATGAGCAGGGATCTAAGGAGCAAAGGATTTTAGCTGGAGCGGAGCTGGAGCAAAGAGCTAAACAAATTAAATTGCTCCTTAGCTCCTTAAAAAAAATTTTGAATATTTTGTTTTTGTTATTTCTGGCCCAATAACGATTTATTTTATTGATGTTTTTTCAAAAAAATTTCAGTAACGGCCTCAAGCTCAATAGAAATTAAAAAAAAATGTCCAGTTAATAAACTTACTTAAATTATTATTTTTTTGCCATTGAAAAAAACCGTATTAAATAAATTTGCATTATATATAAATAACTTGGAAATTTTTTTAGCTTTCTTTTGTATGCACATATCTAGAAGCATTCCTGTATCAAAATGAAAATTTTCAAAAAAAAATGTGGCCTACGGTTTTGTCGGTTATATATATGTAAATAAATATATAAACAAGTTTTTTATTGGGAGCGGGAGTGGAGCAAGAGCGGAGCTCGGTGCGATGAAAAAAAAAACACTTTTCTTCGAAGCTCTGGTTTTAAATAATGAAAAATCTATAATCTTCCGATTATTTTTTTGCTTTGCTTGCTGTTCGCTTTTGTGTTAATTAAACATAAAAAAATTCTTATTTCATAAGATTTTCTGAATTTGCGGGGTTTGCAGGTTTTATTGGGATATCGAAAAAGGATTTTGGAAACATTTTTAAAGACCTTCTCGATGCCGAACATGCCGACCGTTTTGAAATTAGTACCGTGGGACCCGATATCCTGCGCACATCTCTATTACTAAGCCATTCTACTTTGCCCCGCGCGCCATGGCGTATGAGTTATCTAGCAATACCAATATTTAACTTCAGTTTAAAGAGAAATTTCAAGGCATTTTAACTTTTCTGTTTATTATTTAATCGCTACGCTTCCAAGGATCATGTATCACTTACCCAAAATTTTTAATTTTATGAGTTCATGTAAATATTTGAACTTCGTAGGTCAAGGATAGAAGGATCTGAGATAGATATACGGTACCTAAAATTATCTTTTCAACCAAGCATCAACTTTGGAATCCAGTAATAAGTATATATATTTGAAAAATAAATGCATCTTCAACACTACTAATACTAATACAAGTTCCATACTTTCTGAACTCCTCTTTTCCTACCGGGAAGTTTCAGCACGTTTATTTATATTGCTTGCAAATAGTAATTCAATTGATTAGGCGTTGGGCCATTGCATTCGCGCTAATGACATTTTAATTTGACCACCTATATGCTGAAGTAAGTTGATGATGCCAACAGCTCCTACTACATAGTATGTAAATATGTACATATATGTATGTAAGGTTGCATTGCTTTGTGAGGTAGACCATTTAGTGAATACGCCCACTTACGCAATGAAGTGTCAGTCGATGAAGGTAAGTGGGGGTTGATTTATTTGCTCATACCCAATGCTTAATGAAATAAATTGAAAAATCTTAAATGCGTTGATATTCAAATGAAATAAATTGTTTAAGTATAAATATAAAATATGTCGGTATAATTTTAAGTTTCTAAGTAAGCGATAGCTGAGGTTAGAAACGGCAGGTGAACAGTGCGCAGTTACTGGTAAAGAAGGCGACGCACAGTAGAAGGCCCCCCTCCCCCATATAAAATATGGCAAAAAGTACAATATCTATTTCGTTTTTGCTGTAATTTGTTATCTGTGGTAATTTTGCATGGGAATGGAGAAATCTGTGAAGATCTTATAGATTGGAAAATATACATAAAATTCGGTTTGTAGCTTAGTTTTAAACAGAGAAAATTTAATCTGTAAAATGGTTAAAATCGGCTTATTGTTATGCCCAATTCTTCTTCTTCTTCTTCTTCTTCTTCTTCTTCTTGGCGGGGTCGCCTTTTTTGTGGATTGGGCAGAGAACACTTAAATTCCAATCGTTGGGCATGCGTTCATCTGACAACACTCTGCATATGAGTTGATGCATGCCTCTTATCAGCTCCTCGTCGCCGTACTTGAATATCCCACCTGGCAGGCTGTCACCTCCAGCAGCTTTGTTGCTTTTCTGTCGCGTAATTGCTATTCGTACCACGNGCATGCCTCTTATCAGCTCCTCGTCGCCGTACTTGAATATCTCAGCTGGCAGGCTGTCAGCTCCAGCAGCTTTGTTGCTTTTCTGTCGCGTAATTGCTATTCGTACCACGTCATAGTCAGTTATAAACTTTCAGTGCTGCTACCATTCAGTAGGGTGGAAAAGTGTTCCCTCAAAAATTTAAGCACGTTCTGTACATCGGTCAGTAGGTCGCCTGAAACCTTCCGTAAGTCTCCTTGCACTCTGGTAAAATTTCGGGAATTTTCCTGTCATTCATGCCGTTATTTAAATATATTGAATTTTTTTATAAATAAGAAAAGAAATCTTTAATTTTCACTTAGAAAATGCAGGTCACTTTTATTTCCTTCTTGTGTTTGGAAGTTCTATTCTTGTTGTACGTTGCCAGGGGGTAGACGCTTTCTGACATCATGAAAATTAAATTGAAGGAAGTTGAAAGTTGGACTATTTATGATGATTTGGTGTCAATAGTACCTGTGCTATTCGCATTGGTAATGCTCTGCGCACAACATCTACTGTAGCAATGAACACGACTCTAAATATCCTACCCACAGAAATTATACACCGATTATAAGAAATGTGATTCAAGTTGGAAAAAAATCGTATGTCTGACTGTATCTGAACGTGCAGAGGTGCTTGCTGATATTTGTTGGCTTCCAGCAGGTTGCGATTCGAATGTCGTCAGCGGCAGCACATAATTTTTATTTTTTCCTTTCTATCTTTGGTTTTTATTAATTACAAAAAAAGCATCTGTGAAGTGCAGAATATAAGCGCATTTAAACGAAATTTTTTTAATGTAAACAAAAATGTTGTGAATATAACCACATCGTTGTTGAAAATATCAACCAAGGCATTGTAAAAATTAACCAAAAATCACTTTGATTCCTTTTTAAGCTTCAATTTGGTAATATTTACAAATTTTTGGTTGATTTGTTTCTCAGTGTACGCATGAAATACGCTGCAAGTGTAGTCCTAAGACTATGGGATTTGAGAAGCTGGAAAGCGGCTCTATGTGGCCAAACTACTACCGCCATTAAGCCGCAACTGTTTCTAGCCAATGCAAAGAAATGCAAATTATTTAGTTATGCTTTGAATTATTCCACATGCAAATGCTAAAAATATTGTTACCTTAATTCACGAAGGCCCTAAGCAACACTTTTTTCGAAACTGCGTTTTTCACAGATTTTGCTAGGATATATAAAAATATACCTTCAATAAAAATTTTAAAATGCTGGTTCCAAAAACAACGGCGTTACATGTCACTTTTTAAAAAGCCCTACCTGTTTTTCATACTCTTTTTATAATGTTTTTTTGCTTCTCCTGTAAAATAAAAAAAAATTGTTGGCTAGGGCCTTTTTGGAATTAGGATATGTATAATTAAATATGTGAGAAGAAATGTACACTTGCATTGTTTAACTTGTTTCTCTTTTACTAACATATTTTTCAGAGCATCAACGTAGCTCAAGCTGTCTTCAATAACGACTGGACTAATGCACACACACATTATCAACAAATGTTGGTGTTGGTAGCGGCGCGCGCCCAAAAACCGGCAATACTAAAGGCAACAAGCTTTGTACACGTTTCACGTGGCACAATGAATGATGTGAGTATGATGAAGAGATGGAGGGCGGATGAAAGAAATAACAAAACTGTAGTTATTAGTCTTAGTTTACCAGATTTTGCTTAATTTCTGCACTTTGTTTCTTTTATTTTTTTTGGTTGTATAAGGAATTTTATTTAAATGAAAAATTCAAAGTTCNTTTTGTTTCTTTTTGTTTTTTTTGGTTGTATAAGGAATTTTATTTAAATGAAAAATTCAAAGTTCGTTACCACTTTTTTTCCACTGTAAATGATTTTGAGATGTGAAAACTAGCTAAGAAGCGTGTACCATTTGAAAAAGGACATGTGGGAAACAGACTTACAGGGAAATTATGGCTAAGATAGTTGAAAGTCTTTTGTATTTGACAATTGAAAGACAGTACAGTACGCCAGGGGGTTTAAAAGATTTATTTTTTTTAGTCTGACGCGAAAGACTTACCAAAAAAGCTCCTTTGCCCACTTTCATGGTGAAAAGTTCGTTTGACAAAAAGCACTTGTACATAATTTTGTTTGCGCTGCTTCAACAGCTGCAATGGCCGAATGAGCAAAGCACTGGCGAGTCATTGGAAGTATCCGAGTTTCGCGTACTCGACCATCGAAATATTTTTTCTTATTTTTTTTTTAATTGTTTTTTCTTTTTTAATTTATTGCTCTTTTAATTGTTAGCTTTTATTATTTTAAAAAGAAATTACTATGGGCATATTTTTAAAATCCTTTTAATTTTTTGAAATTGATTTAGTTTTTATTAGTATTTTTTAGCCAAATTTTTAGATTTAATTTTCAAAAAACGTATCTTTTTATACCCGAGCGCACTTGTGCACAAGGGTATTATAACTTTGTTCACATAACGGTTGTTTGTAACAGGCAAAACGAATCGAGATAGATATAGACAAATGTATACATAAATGATCAGAATGAAAAGAGAAATCGATTAAGCGGTGACTGTCTGTCCGTCCGTCTGTGCACACGATAACTCGAGTAAAAATTGAATTGAACTTCTTTTGGGTTTAGGACGGATGGTATTGAAAATGGGCGAAATCGGACAATAACCACGGCGAAATCGGATAATAACCACGCCTACCTCCCATATAACGGTAATTTTAAGAAATACGAAAACTGCGATATTTTAGTAACTACTGAAGATTATTCACTCAAAATTGATATTTACAATGAGTTTTAGACGAAAAATAAGAATATTTTAAAATTTTGGCAAATGGGCGTAGCCACGCCCACTTATGGTTACATGTGTATATCTTGGTAACCGCTGCACAAATTTCTTCCAAACTTGGCACAGTTGTTGGTCCTGGTACAGCATACCAAATGGCCGAAACTTTTTAAAATCGGACAATAACCACGCCCACATTCCATATAACGGTAATTTCGAGAAATACAAAATCTTCGATAAATCAGTAAATATCAAAGCTAATTTATTCAAAATTGATGGTTGCAACAATTCTTTACCAAGAAATACGTTTATGATAAAATTTTGGAAAATGGGCGTGGCACCGCCCACTTGTGATTACATATATGTATCTCGCTAACCGTTCTAGCAATTTGTACCAAACTCGGTATGGTTATTGTGCTTGCCACATAAAAGCAAACCGTTGAAAATTGTTGAAATCGGTCTTAAATTACGGCCGCTTTTCAAATAACAATAAATTTCAGAAATGCTTGAAACTGCAATATTTCGAAATTTAAGGACGCTTATTTAATCAAAATTGATAGCGGTAGCTTTCGGCAAGGTGGAAAACATATCTTTAATACTTGCGCCGGGTATTTAATGTTCGGCTCCGCCCGAACTTAGACTTTCTTACTTGTTTTATTTTAATTTTAATACTTTGAAAATAATTTTTTAAAGGTTATTTAATACTTAGAATTTTCTTTTTACTTTTTCTTTTTTGGATTAAATTTGTCTCACTTAAATTTTCTTTTAGTTTTTAGATTTTATTGTTTAAAAAAATATATATTTTTTAATGACCTATAATTTTTAGCAACTAGTATCTACGTATAAAAATTCGCCTTTTTACGTTTATGAAACTTTTATTTGTTATGTTTTTTCTCTTAATTTTTAGATTATATTATTTTAAAAAGCCACACATTATTTCATTTCATTAAATTTTTAGGTCATATTTTTTTATTTTTCATTATTTATTATTATTATTGTTATTTTAAATTAAATTTTCTTTTAATCTTTAGATTTTTTTTTATATTTTAAAAGAATATATTTTTTAATATCATTATATTTTTAGAAACTTATTTTAAAAATTTTAAATTAAATTTTTTCTTAATTTATATTTTTCTTAATTAAAATTTTTTTCTTTTGGTTTTTACATTTAATTGTTTTAACAAGAAAAATATATAATTTTTAATTTAAGTTATTTAAAAAAAAAGTTATTGCTCAAGACAAACAGTATAACGCTTAGACCTCATCGTTAGCAGATTTTTCAATTATTCTTTTGAAGGTCAGAAAAGAATTTTCAAGATAGACATATGTAGCTCGAAAGATTTTAGTGAGTTGAAAGAGAGTTGCCAGAACAGTACTGTTAGTCTGTAATGATACCGGCATTTTTAATGTCCAATTATATCATAAAAATGTTGCCTTATCTGTGGAAATAAGGCATTATTCAAGTTTCTTCTAATGATTTTTTTTAATAAAAATGGTTTTTATTATCTGGAGAAATTATGTTTTTACAAAAGTGTAAATTTTTTAAATATAATTTTTTTAGTTTAACTTTTCGTTTTATAGCTCTTACACTTTTACACACAAGTTCATTTGAAATTTCTAAACACTCTTGTAATTGACGTGCACGCAACGTGCGGCTTTTAGCCTTGAGTACTGATGTTCAATTAAAATTTTTCCTCTTTTTTTTGCAGATAATGCAAATTTCATATAAATTCTTCACTCTCATTCGTACAATGTACAGCAATTAAAATGCCTGCCGGCATTCGCGCACGACAGCTGAACTTATTTTCGTTACATGTTGCCACTTTTTTTTGGGGATACTGTTTTTGCTGTTAATATTGCGGTTGTTGTTATATACCCGTACATAAATGCTGGCTACACAGTTGGCCGCTTGACAAATTGCAATTGCAATGTGCATTCGATTCATGTGGATTTTTAACCGGCTTACATATGCAAATTTAATGAAATTTTTAATTAAAGTCAATCGTTACTGAGGTGTGCACAAAATATCTAAATTATGAACTGTAATTGAAAGGCTTTACAATTGTATGTACTCACTTGTAAGTAAAAAAAATAAAATAAAAAAAAATCTACTACACAAAAAATAACACTATGTAGATATCCCGATTAGAGTTGGTGAAAAATGCAGATATGCATGAAAGTCATTCAATCGTATAAAGGATTGAAAAAACGATGCATGTACGTATGTAGGTATGTTTGTATCTAAATCAACCAAAACCAAAAGCAAACAACAAAAAAAAAAATCCCCAAAATACCAACTGCACTAATTGAAATAAATAAAATATTACAAAATAATGCTTGTTCACCGTTCAAATTTTTACGTTTAATGGCTTCATGTCCCATTTTTCACACTCCTACATATATTCGCGTGAATTCGCAGTTTTTCATAGAAATATCGATTTCATTTCAATCATTTCCATTTCAGCCTTTNGATCCACAAAATACCAACTGCACTAATTGAAATAAATAAAATATTACAAAAGAATGCTTGTTCACCGTTCAAATTTTTACGTTTAATGGCTTCATGTCCCATTTTTCTCACTCCTACATATAATCGCGTGAATTCGCATTTTTTCATAGAAATATCGATTTCATTTCAATCATTTCCATTTCAGCCTTTTCGAATTTTTATCTTTGACGCTCTTTTTCGCCGCCAAATCCGTTAGGTAACTGTTTTATGTGAAAGTATTTATGTATAGCGCATTCATACGCACATACCAGTACAAATGTATACATATATACATTAGACCGTTACAGCAAATAAACAAAAATCGGCGTACGCCCCTGAGTTAAAATTATTTTTGCAAGGCATTTTCGAAATTTTTTTTTTGCAGAACCTTGTTGAATTTTTCGGTGACACCTACATTTTTTTTTTGTTTTCACTGGAACGTTCGAAACACTTTCTTTTTAAAATTTNATACGCCCCTGAGTTAAAATTATTTTTGCAAGGCATTTTCGAATTTTTTTTTTTGCAGAACCTTGTTGAATTTTTCGGTGACACCTACATTTTTTTTTGTTTTCACTGGAACGTTCGAAACACTTTCTTTTTAAAATTTTTTGGATTTTGGGAGCTATCATTTGCCGATATTAGGGTGGTACGTTAGGGTGATAAGAACTGTTATCTGGTGGGTCAGTACTAAATAGAACGGGGTACTTGAGGTTAATGAACTTTGGAACAAAAAAAAAGATTCTTCTCGAGGCAAGAAAATTAAAATTTGAAACTCCAAGATCCGACTGTAAATGCCGCATCTATGACGAAAAATATTTAAGAAGGCAACATCTACGTTTGGCAAAAAAATATATGTATTTTTTTCTAAATTGACTTGCAAAAGTGCTTTAGACTCAGGGATGTGCGATGCACTTTTTTTCCTGGTATAGTCTAATGTACATACATATCAGTGTTGCCACATGCGGACTTTTCCTACCAAAACTGGTAGGTTTTTTTCCATTTGGAACATTGATAGGCTAAATTGGATTTTGGTAGGTACCGCGACAATAATAGTTATCTGCGAAAAATAAAAAATATCTATCTATAAACAATTAGCAACCTTGTTTACGCGAATATTTTACCAATCTGGTCGTGTAACGGCGACCGCAAACATTTAAATATGTCTGATTCTTAAGTACAAATGTATACCCTTATTATTGCCAATATAAAATATGTACATCCATACACATACATATGTATTTAAATATGTATACTTAATGTGCCTGCCGCTTAATTTAAATTGATTTGAACTACAAAATTGTGAAAAACTACATATGAATATATGTATACGAAGGAAAGTCAACTTGACCAGATCCACCTTGGCTGCGACAGAAATTGAGTTCTCCTAAGAGGCGAAGTATCTAGATGCAATTCTGGACAAAAGGCTCAATGGGAGCCCACAATAGCGTAACACTGTGGTGGGTTTCGGGCATGAAGGGTTTGAAAGCTAACTGCCTCGCAAAGCATGAACTCAAAATGCGTTTGCATGGTACCGAGTCTTTCTGCAGCATATCTAAAGGATACACTGCCGAACTACTTAGGAGATGGCAAGAATCTCAGATTGCTGACCACTGTCGAAGTCAAACGTAATGAGACAATCAAAGAGATCCATAACTACTTCCAGCAGGAAATCCATAAGACTCCTTGAACTTAGCCGGGAGGGTCTTGGAGCTCTCACTGGCTACCTGATAGGACACTGCAAGTTATGGGTACATTGGAGGAAACCTCAGAGCATATTCTATGTGACTGCCTACGTATCATGAATAGCAGACTGATACACCTTGGATATGGATTTTCTTCTGCATCAAAAATTTGGAAATGGCACTCTCCAAAGTGGAAAGTTAGGAAAAAATTTGACCGTTGCAACACTGATACGTATGTATGTATGTACGTGTATGCGACTCTGGTGTATGGCTTGCAACCTAATTCCTCAGTGGAATTTGTTTCAGTTTTAAATATCACTTTACACACATGCTCATAGGTATGCACATATGTACCCTGCAGTGAAAAGCCAAACCAGTCAGTAGAAATACCAGTTCATTAACTACTATGTGCTAACTTAAGCGTTCAGCGACATCTGCCTTTGAATTGCCAAAGCCGAACATAAAACGCAATTAATTGCTTTTCTTACAAATATCGACTGTGGCATCGCATGAAGACTATCGGTTCTAAATAGTACTGAGATCGCAGGTTCATGCCCACAAAACAAGAAATTTATACATTTTTTTTTTAATAAATGTAAAAGTAACAATAGGAACCCTAAATAAAAAAAGGAACAGTCCAGCGCCTTCGTCTTGGCCTGCAGGCTGTATCGGAGATACAGCCGCTAAATTTAAACGTAGAATACGTGGTATGGTTAAGAGCATATCCAAGTAAGAAAACAAAAGCACACACTAAGCAAAAAATATCGATAACAAAAGCGATAATAATATCGGTAGCAAAATCGATAAAAACATCGATAAAGAAATCGATGAAAATATTGATATCAAAATCGAAAAAATATCGAAAGCAAAATCGATAGCAAAATCGATAACAATACTGATTACAAAATCGATTACAAAATCTATCAAAATATCGATTACAAAATCGATAACAAAGTCGATAACAAAATCGATTATAAAGTCGATAA